>NW_028162044.1:20000-82500 GCF_964263955.1 Coregonus lavaretus
GGTGATAAGAGTGCTCTGCGTCCCAGCGGTCTGTCTGTGTGTGTGTGTATATACGTAATGTGTGTGTGTGTGTGTGTGTGTGTGTGTGGGTGATAAGAGTGCTCTGCGTCCCAGCGGTCTGTCTGTGTGTGTGTGTATATACGTAATGTGTGTGTGTGTGTGTGTGTGTGTGTATGTGTGTGTGTGTGTGTGTGTGTGTGTGTGTAGGTGATAAGAGTGCTCTGCGTCCCAGCGGTCTGTCTGTGTGTGTGTGTATATACGTAATGTGTGTGTGTGTGTGTGTGTGTGTGTGTGTGTGTGTGTGTGTGTGTGTGTGTGTGTGGGGGTGATAAGAGTGCTCTGCGTCCCAGCGGTCTGTCTGTGTGTGTGTGTATATATACGTAATGTGTGTGTGTGTGTGTGTAGGTGATAAGAGTGCTCTCCGTCCCAGTGGTCTGTCTGTGTGTGTGTGTATATACGTAATGTGTGTGTGTGTGTGTGTGTGTGTGTGTGTGTGTGTGTGTGTGTGTGTGTAGGTGATAAGAGTGCTCTCCGTCCCAGCGGTCTGAGGTTCGGCTCTCCTGCTCTGACCTCCAGAGGAATGGTGGAGGATGACTTCAGGAAGGTCGCAGAGTTCATCCACAGAGGTAACTCCTGACCTCTAACACTAACCCTCAGAGGTGACCTTTAACCCCTTGACCTCTGTGTCTAGAGGCAGTAGGTGCTGACCCTAGATGTCCAGCCAGCAGACCAAGGCCTCTCTAACCCCTTGACCTCTGTGTCTATAGGCAGTAGGTGCTGACCCTAGATGGTCCAGCCAGCAGACCAAGGCCTCTCTAACCCCTTGACCTCTGTGTCTATAGGCAGTAGGTGCTGACCCTAGATGGTCCAGCCAGCAGACCAAGGCCTCTCTAACCCCTTGACCTCTGTGTCTAGAGGCAGTAGGTGCTGACCCTAGATGTCCAGCCAGCAGACCAAGGCCCCTTTAACCCCTTGACCTCTGTGTCTAGAGGCAGTAGGTGCTGACCCTAGATGGTCCAGCCAGCAGACCAAGGCCTCTCTAACCCCTTGACCTCTGTGTCTATAGGCAGTAGGTGCTGACCCTAGATGGTCCAGCCAGCAGACCAAGGCCTCTCTAAACCCTTGACCTCTGTGTCTATAGGCAGTAGGTGCTGACCCTAGATGGTCCAGCCAGCAGACCAAGGCCTCTCTAACCCCTTGACCTCTGTGTCTATAGGCAGTAGGTGCTGACCCTAGATGGTCCAGCCAGCAGACCAAGGCCTCTCTAACCCCTTGACCTCTGTGTCTAGAGGCAGTAGGTGCTGACCCTAGATGGTCCAGCCAGCAGACCAAGGCCTCTCTAACCCCTTGACCTCTGTGTCTAGAGGCAGTAGGTGCTGACCCTAGATGGTCCAGCCAGCAGACCAAGGCCTCTCTAACCCCTTGACCTCTGTGTCTATAGGCAGTAGGTGCTGACCCTAGATGGTCCAGCCAGCAGACCAAGGCCTCTCTAACCCCTTGACCTCTGTGTCTAGAGGCAGTAGGTGCTGACCCTAGATGGTCCAGCCAGCAGACCAAGGCCTCTCTAACCCCTTGACCTCTGTGTCTAGAGGCAGTAGGTGCTGACCCTAGATGGTCCAGCCAGCAGACCAAGGCCTCTCTAACCCCTTGACCTCTGTGTCTATAGGCAGTAGGTGCTGACCCTAGATGGTCCAGCCAGCAGACCAAGGCCTCTCTAACCCCTTGACCTCTGTGTCTAGAGGCAGTAGGTGCTGACCCTAGATGGTCCAGCCAGCAGACCAAGGCCTCTCTAACCCCTTGACCTCTGTGTCTATAGGCAGTAGGTGCTGACCCTAGATGTCCAGCCAGCAGACCAAGGCCTCTCTAACCCCTTGACCTCTGTGTCTATAGGCAGTAGGTGCTGACCCTAGATGGTCCAGCCAGCAGACCAAGGCCTCTCTAACCCCTTGACCTCTGTGTCTAGAGGCAGTAGGTGCTGACCCTAGATGGTCCAGCCAGCAGACCAAGGCCTCTCTAACCCCTTGACCTCTGTGTCTATAGGCAGTAGGTGCTGACCCTAGATGGTCCAGCCAGCAGACCAAGGCCTCTCTAACCCCTTGACCTCTGTGTCTATAGGCAGTAGGTGCTGACCCTAGATGGTCCAGCCAGCAGACCAAGGCCTCTCTAACCCCTTGACCTCTGTGTCTATAGGCAGTAGGTGCTGACCCTAGATGGTCCAGCCAGCAGACCAAGGCCTCTCTAACCCCTTGACCTCTGTGTCTAGAGGCAGTAGGTGCTGACCCTAGATGGTCCAGCCAGCAGACCAAGGCCTCTCTAACCCCTTGACCTCTGTGTCTAGAGGCAGTAGGTGCTGACCCTAGATGGTCCAGCCAGCAGACCAAGGCCTCTCTAACCCCTTGACCTCTGTGTCTATAGGCAGTAGGTGCTGACCCTAGATGGTCCAGCCAGCAGACCAAGGCCTCTCTAACCCCTTGACCTCTGTGTCTATAGGCAGTAGGTGCTGACCCTAGATGGTCCAGCCAGCAGACCAAGGCCTCTCTAACCCCTTGACCTCTGTGTCTAGAGGCAGTAGGTGCTGACCCTAGATGGTCCAGCCAGCAGACCAAGGCCTCTCTAACCCCTTGACCTCTGTGTCTAGAGGCAGTAGGTGCTGACCCTAGATGGTCCAGCCAGCAGACCAAGGCCTCTCTAACCCCTTGACCTCTGTGTCTAGAGGCAGTAGGTGCTGACCCTAGATGGTCCAGCCAGCAGACCAAGGCCTCTCTAACCCCTTGACCTCTGTGTCTAGAGGCAGTAGGTGCTGACCCTAGATGTCCAGCCAGCAGACCAAGGCCTCTCTAACCCCTTGACCTCTGTGTCTAGAGGCAGTAGGTGCTGACCCTAGATGGTCCAGCCAGCAGACCAAGGCCTCTCTAACCCCCCTGACC
Organism: Coregonus lavaretus; assembly: GCF_964263955.1. NCBI lineage: Eukaryota > Metazoa > Chordata > Actinopteri > Salmoniformes > Salmonidae > Coregonus > Coregonus lavaretus. The sequence continues at coordinate 22,928 of NW_028162044.1, forward strand.
CTCTCAACACCCTTCCTTCTCCTTACAGGGATCCAGATTACCCTGGACATCCAGGCGTCTCTGCAGCCCAAGGCGACCCTGAAGGAGTTCAAGGAGGCCCTGGCAGGGGAGGAGAAGCACCGGGAGCGGGTAGCAGAACTGAAGGGGGAGGTGGAGGCTTTCGCTGGGGGGTTCCCCATGCCGGGTCTGGAGGAACTGTAGAAGAACTGGATCTGATGGCTCTTACTGCTGGACGGCTGGCTGGCTGAGAGAGAGAGGGAGTGTATATGTGTGTTTGACAAAGTGTGAGGGAGTGTATATGTGTGTGTGTGTGTGTGTGTGTGTGTGTGAGAGGGAGTGTGTGTGTGTGTGTGTGAGGGAGTGTGTGTGTGTGTGTGTGAGAGGGAGTGTGTGTGTGTGTGTGTGAGGGAGTGTGTGTGTGTGAGGGAGTGTGTGTGTATGTGTGTGTGAGGGTGTGTGTGTGTGTGTGTGAGGGAGTGTGTGTATGTGTGTGTGAGGGTGTGTGTGTGTGTGAGGGAGTGTGTGTGTGTGTGTATGTGTGTGTGAGGGTGTGTGTGTGTGTGAGGGAGTGTGTGTGTGTGTGTGTGTGCGCTTGAGGTCTATTCCTCTACTGTTTCACCCTGTTGAATAAAGCTCCACCTCCTTTCCAACGCCTTAAAGGAAATATCCACTCAAACTATATTCTGCTGTTTGTTTCGTCAAACTAAACTAAATCCTTTATCTTGAAAAGTTGACTTTCTGACAATGCAAACCATTCTGGGACTGTATCAACAGTGGGCTAACGAAACACAAACAGCAGAATATAGTTTGAGTGGATATTTCCTTTAATAACCAATCACAGCCTTCAGAATACCTGGGCCGTTCAGCTATTGGTCCCGACAGACCTGCGACTGTGACATCGCTGTTGCTCATCCCAAATGGCATCCTGTTACCCATATAGGACACAGAGTCCACGACACGAGGGAATAGGGGGCTATTTGGGATGCATGAAGCCTCTTTGAGAAAAGTGCTTTAACTTGACTGTTTCCTTCTGTTGTCCTCTGCTTTAACTTGACTGTTTCCTTCTCTGTGGTCCTCTGCCTTAACTGACTGTTTCCTTCTCTGTCCTCTGCCTTAACTGACTGTTTCCTTCTCTGTTGTCCTCTGCCTTAACTGACTGTTTCCTTCTCTGTTGTCCTCTGCCTTAACTGACTGTTTCCTTCTCTGTTGTCCTCTGCCTTAACTGACTGTTTCCTTCTCGGTTGTCCTCTGCCTTAACTGACTGTTTCCTTCTCGGTTGTCCTCTGCCTTAACTGACTGTTTCCTTCTCTGTTGTCCTCTGCCTTAACTGACTGTTTCCTTCTGTTGTCCTCTGCCTTAACTGACTGTTTCCTTCTCGGTTGTCCTCTGCCTTAACTGACTGTTTCCTTCTCGGTTGTCCTCTGCCTTAACTGACTGTTTCCTTCTCGGTTGTCCTCTGCCTTAACTGACTGTTTCCTTCTCTGTTGTCCTCTGCCTTAACTGACTGTTTCCTTCTCGGTTGTCCTCTGCCTTAACTGACTGTTTCCTTCTCTGTTGTCCTCTGCCTTAACTGACTGTTTCCTTCTCTGTTGTCCTCTGCCTTAACTGACTGTTTCCTTCTGTTGTCCTCTGCCTTAACGGTTTCCTTCTCGGTTGTCCTCTGCCTTAACGGTTTGATGTAATAAAACTCAGATGTGTAAAACACCTCAGTCACTACAGTCTCCTTTTTTTCTTCAGAAGATGAAAGATACTGTGGACAGATTGATAGAGCTCATCATGGTTAGGTTGGATAGATGAGAGGGAATCAATGGATGTGATTAGAGCATGCATTGTGGTTAGATATAGAGTCCATCGACCATTAGGATTTGGTTCCAGATAGTGGCTTGCGAAAGTGTTCACCCCCCTTGGCATTTTTCCTATTTTGTTGCCTTACTACCTGGAATTAAAATAGATTTTTTTGGTGGGGGTTTGTATAATTTGATTTACACAACATGCCTACCACTTTTGAAGATGCAAAATATTTTTTATTGTGAAACAAACAAGAAATAAGACAAAAAAACAGAACTTGAGCGTGCATAACTATTCACCCCCCCCAAAGTCAATACTTTGTAGAGACACCTTTTGCAGCAATTACAGCTGCAAGTCTCTTGGGGTATGTTTCTATAAGCTTGGCACATCTAGCCACTGGGATTTTTGCCCATTCTTCAAGGCAAAACTGCTCCAGCTCCTTCAAGTTGGATGGGTTCCACTGGTGTACAGCAATCTTTAAGTCATACCACATATTCTCAATTGGATTGAGGTCTGGGCTTTGACTAGGCCATTCCAAGACATTTAAATGTTTGCTTTAGCAGTATGCTTAGGGCCATTGTCCTGCTAGAAGGTGAACCTCCGTCCCATTCTCAAATCTCTGGAAGACAAACAGGTTTCCCTCAAGAATTTCCCTGTATTTAGCGCCATCCTTCAATTCTGACCAGTTTCCCAGTCCCTGCCGATGAAAAACATCCCCACAGCATGATGCTGCCACCACCATGCTTCACTGTGGGGATGGTGTTCTCGGGGTGATGAGAGGTGTTGGGTTTGCGCCAGACATAGCGTTTTCCTTGATGGCCAAAAAGCTCAATTTTAGTCTCATCTGACCAGAGTACCTTCTTCCATATGTTTGGGGAGTCTCCCACATGCCTTTTGGCGAACACCAAATGTGTTTGCTTATTTCTTTCTTTAAGCAATGGCTTTTTTCTGGCCACTCTTCTGTAAAGCCCAGCTCTGTGGAGTGTACGGCTTAAAGTGGTCCTATGGACAGATACTCCAATCTCCGCTGTGGAGCTTTGCAGCTCCTTCAGGGTTATCTTTGGTCTCTTTGTTGCCTCTCTGATTAATGCCCTCCTTGCCTGGTCCGTGAGTTTTGGTGGTTGGCCCTCTCTTGGCAGGTTTGTTGTGGTGCCTTATTCTTTCAATTTTTCAATAATGGATTTAATGGTGCTCCGTGGGATGTTCAAAGTTTCAAATATTTTTTTATAACCCAACCCTGATCTGTACGTCTCCACAACTTTGTCCCTTACCTGTTTGGAGAGCTCCTTGGTCTTCATGGTGCCGCTTGCTTGGTGGTGCCCCTTGCTTAGGGGTGTTGCAGACTCTGGGGCCTTTCAGAACAGGTGTATAGATACTGAGATCATGTGACACTTAGATTGCACACAGGTGGACTTTATTTAACTAATTATGTGACATCTGAAGGTAATTGGTTGCACCAGATCTTATTTATGGGCTTCATAGCAAAGGGGGTGAATACATACGCACGCACCACTTTTCCAATATTTATTTTTTAGAATTTTTTTAAACAAGTTATTTTTTTTCCACTATTTTGTGTATGTCCATTACATGAAATCTAAATAAAAATCCACTTAAATTACAGATTGAAATGCAACAAAATAGGAAAAAACGCCAAGGGGGATGAATACTTTTGCAAGGCGCTGTACACGCACACATTCATCATGTTACCATAAAGAGAGAAAGGGATACTTAGTCAGTTACACAACTGACTGTAGCGGAACCAGCTGTGTTTTATCTTTAATATTGATCATCAGGTTGGATCTTTAATATTGATCATCAGGTTGGATCTTTAATATTGGTAATCAGGTTGGATCTTTAATATTGATCATCAGGTTGGATCTTTAATATCGATCATCAGGTTGGATCTTTAATATCGATCATCAGGTTGGATCTTTAATATTGATCATCAGGTTGGATCTTTAATATCGATCATCAGGTTGGATCTTTTAATATCGATCATCATCAGGTTGGATCTGTCTCCGTGACAACAACCAACCAATGACGGAGACTCCCAACAGCTTCAACAGCTTCAGTATTCAGTCAGCCATCGACAGAAACATTCAATCATTTAATGGAATCATAATAACAATAATCAGCATCGTGACGGTATGAACCAGACAGACATTCAGCTCTGTTTATTAACACTGGTCCAGAACGGTATGAACCAGACAGACATTCAGCTCTGTTTAACACTGGTCCAGAACGGTATGAACCAGACAGACATTCAGCTCTGTTTAACACTGGTCCAGAACGGTATGAACCAGACAGACATTCAGCTCTGTTTAACACTGGTCCAGAACGGTATGAACCAGACAGACATTCAGCTCTGTTTAACACTGGTCCAGAACGGTATGAACCAGACAGACATTCAGCTCTGTTTAACACTGGTCCAGAACGGTATGAACCAGACAGACATTCAGCTCTGTTTAACACTGGTCCAGAACGGTATGAACCAGACAGACATTCAGCTCTGTTTAACACTGGTCCAGAACGGTATGAACCAGACAGACATTCAGCTCTGTTTAACACTGGTCCAGAACGGTATGAACCAGACAGACATTCAGCTCTGTTTAACACTGGTCCAGAACGGTATGAACCAGACAGACATTCAGCTCTGTTTAACACTGGTCCAGAACGGTATGAACCAGACAGACATTCAGCTCTGTTTAACACTGGTCCAGAACGGTATGAACCAGACAGACATTCAGCTCTGTTTAACACTGGTCCAGAACGGTATGAACCAGACAGACATTCAGCTCTGTTTAACACTGGTCCAGAACGGTATGAACCAGACAGACATTCAGCTCTGTTTAACACTGGTCCAGAACGGTATGAACCAGACAGACATTCAGCTCTGTTTAACACTGGTCCAGAACGGTATGAACCAGACAGACATTCAGCTCTGTTTAACACTGGTCCAGAACGGTATGAACCAGACAGACATTCAGCTCTGTTTAACACTGGTCCAGATCATCCATGGTACAGGTGTTCTCTGGGTGGGTGAAATCCAGGACCAGAAGAATACATAATGGTATGAACCAGACAGACATTCAGCTCTGTTTAACACTGGTCCAGAACGGTATGAACCAGACAGACATTCAGCTCTGTTTAACACTGGTCCAGATCATCCATGGTACAGGTGTTCCTCTGGGTGGGTAAAATCCAGGACCAGAAGAAATACATAATGGTATGAACCAGACAGACAGGTGTTCCTCTGGGTGGGTGAAATCCAGGACCAGAACAACACTTATACATTGAGCTGAAAAACAACACGTTAAGCAGACTGTGGTAAGGCTGATCAATAGCTTCCATTCCGTTTGCATTTAGACAATCTGTAACAATCAGAAGAATAAAACACACATCCAAACATCTTGACCTTTCAAACAGACCGCATGATGGAATGACAAACAGGAAACATCCAACGTAAAAGTGTCTTTAATAGGGCGTTGGGCCACCAGCAGCCAGAACAGCTTCAATGCACCTTGGCATAGCTTCTACAAGAGGGCGGCAGGTAGCTTAGTGGTTAAGAGCGTTGTGCCAGTAACCGAAAGGTTGCTGGTTCTAATCCCCGAGCCGACTAGGTGGAAAAATCTGTCGATGTGCCCTTGAGCAAGGCACTTAACCCTAATTGCTCCTGTAAGTCGCTCTGGATAAGAGCGTCTGCTAAATGACTAAAAATGTAAATGTAAGAGTCTGGAGCTCTATTGGAGGGGATGCGATGCCGTTCTTCCACGAGGAATTCCATCATTTGGTGTTTTATTGATGGTGGTGGAAAACACCGCTCCAGAATCTCCCGTAAGTGTTGAATTGGGTTGAGGTCTGGCGACTGAGACGGCCGTGGCATATGGTTTACATCGTTTTCATGGTCATCAAACCATTCAGGGACCACTCCTGCCCTGTGGATGGGGGCCGTTGTCATCCTATCGGGGGCACAGCCATGAATGGCCTGCCCAGCATTTTTACACATGACCCCTAAGCATGATGGGATGTTAATTGCTTAATTGAGTCAGGAACCACACCTGTGTGGAAGCACCTGCTTTCAATATACGTTATCCATCATTTACACCAAGGGTTTTGGCAGATACCTATAGAACAGTAACTGGGTTCCCATCCAATTGGCGACGGATGTTCTTGCCCATATTCTAAAATCTAAAATCCGCATAAAGAAAATATGCACGTTTTTTCCCACCAATGGTGTGTTTCCACCAAACGGACTTATTGCGGATAAAAGTCAGTGGGTGATGACAGCACACACACGAAATGTACATTTTCGCTGAAGTTTTCATGTACCGAATAAAAAAATCTAAAGTTCAGTGTTTTTCTCATCACAGATAGTTTTGTCCAATAGCTAAAATGTGCCTACTCTGGTCATGGCACTTGCGCTCGAGCCAACAGCTGGCAGATACAATGGGGGTCGGATGTGGGGGTCGAATGTGGGGGTCGGATGTGGGGGTTGGATGTGGGGATCGGATGTGGGGGTCGGATGTGGGGGTAGGCTGTGGGGGTCGGATGTGGGGGTAGGATGTGGGGGTGGGGGTCGGCTGTGGGGGTAGGCTGTGGGGGTAGGCTGTGGGGGTCGGCTGGTCTACATAATTAGATTATTATGGATAAGAGCGAGAATGGTTTTATTTGTCAAACGGCAGTCGAGCATCATGTCACCAGAATAATACCCACGATATTTACTGGAAAGGAGCATCTGACACCAATGTAGAGAATTCAGGGGGACTCGAATCCGGGTCCAGCGACTATCAAGCCAAGACCTTAACCATTACGCCAAGAGGTCCGAACCCATTGACGGAGGTCGCTAGGTGTTGGGTTAAGGTTGCTACGATATTCTCGCTCTTACCCTTAAATCTCATCACGTAGACTAGCCTACCCACGCTGTAGACCAGGGATCATCAACTAGATTCAGGGCGGCAGGTAGCTTAGTGGGTAAGAGCGTTGTGCCAGTAACCGAAAGGTCGCTGGTTCTAATCCCCGAGCCGACTAGGTGAAAAATCTGTCGATGTGCCCTTGAGCAAGGCACTTAACCCTAATTGCTCCTGTAAGTCGCTCTGGATAAGAGCGTCTGCTAAATGACTAAAAATGTTTTTTTTTTAATGTAAATTCAGCCGCGGTCTGATTTTCTATTGAGCGGGATAGTCAGGGGGCCGGAAAACATAATTACATATAATTTGTAGACTGAAAATTGACCGCAAGATGCCCAAAACGATATATTTGACTGAAACATAATACTTTCAAAACTTGCTTACGTTTCTATATGATCACATACTGAATATCTCTCTATTATGAATACTTTGGAACAGATTTCCATAATTAAAAATCACTCGGAGCTGATTTGCTGGTGTTTCTTACAGTCTTGTGTTTCCCCGCCCAAAAAAAACTATGATGCAACAGTTTTTTGTGACAAAGCTATTGGTAGAGTTGAAAATGTGACACTGAACTTTAGATTTTTATTGGGTACATGAAAACTTAAAAGCGAAAAAAATGTACATTTTGTGGTCACTACGTCGTCACCCCACTGATTTTTTTATCAGCAACAAGTCCGTTTGGTGGAAAATTAGCATATTTTCTTCATGAGGATTTTTGAATATTGGTATGAAAACCTGTCACCAATTGGATGGAAACCTAGCTTCTATATGCGCATAAAAGGCCATTTCCACCACCATTTCTCGCATGATTAAATTTTACCGACACAAACCATGTCAAACAAATAAGTTATGTCTGCATTTATAAAATTGTACCGAAACTACCTGTTTCCCATTAACATTTATATGGTATGACTATACTCACATAAAAACTGTGGATGAAAACGTGGTTTATGATTCAGAACTACAGTAGGAATGAGTGCGGTTCTGTGGGAATTTATAAATTTTTTATTTAACCTTTATTTAACTAGGCAAGTCAGTTAAGAACAAAATTCTTATTTACAATGGACGGCCTACACCGGCCAAACCCGGACGACGCTGGGCCAATTGTGCGCCGCCCTATGGGACTCCCAATCACGGGCCGGTTGTGATACAGCCTGGAATCGAACCAGGGGGTCTGTAGTGACGCCTCAAGCACTGAGATGCAGTGCCTTAAGACCGCTGTGACACTCGGGAGCCCAATGTCAGACCTCAGAATGTCTAATTCCAGAGATGTGGTGGATCCGGTAACGGTCAGGTAACAGGTCATAGATCGATGATTACTTCACCTCTATGGCACTGGAGTTACAGTCGTCCTAGCAACGACACGTCAACAACAACAACAACAACAACAACAAACAGTTGGTCAATATCTCAGTTTTAAAAAACGGTGGTCGTCATGGCAACGTTTTTTAAAAACAAACTTGTTACACCCTCATGCTGACATCACAACACTCCCACAACATTACTATGACAACCTTCAGACAACAGTTTTCAATATTTCACATTTAGTCGTAAAAAAAAAAAAAAAAAAAGTGTCCAGGAAGACGCTGGATGGTTACTATGGAGAAAGTGGTTGGCGCCGCCCGTTAGCACTTTAGTTAGGAACATACAGGGAAGGAACCAGCCACACCGGGAACCAAATTTGAAATGGAATTTTGATTTGATTGATTAGTATCCCCATTAGCCAACTGCAATACATTGAATACACGGAGCAGGGTGGGGGGGAATTTTTTTTATTAAAAAAATCGCATAAGAAAACTATTTAAAATGTATTTTCGGAAGGGCTGTGGTCACCATTCACGTAATCCATTAAAGCAGCGTTTTCCCAAACTCGGGTCCTCGGGACCCCAATGGGTGAACGTTTTGGTTTTTTGGTCCTAGCACTACACAGCTTGATTTAAATAATCAACTAATCATCAAGCTTTGATTATTTGAAATCAGCTGTGCACCCATTAGCGTCCCCCAGGAACCAGTTTGGGAAACGCTGCATTAAATATATAGACGGTATTGGGGAGCTATTTCATCGTTTTATTGTTGTTTTTTGGGCTACATAACACTGGTAACTCTTCCAATTTTTATTCCAGGTTGCATATCACAATATTTAAGCGCATATCGAAATGGTCTGCTCTGCCCATAAGTCACACCAAACGCAGGGTGTTTGCTATAAGATTGAAATGGGGAAAATAATGTACCCATGAAAATAGCTCTCCAATATCAAATAGCTCCCCAATAACGGCTGATGTATATATTGAATGTATTACATGTATGGTGACCACAGCCCTTCCGAAAATACATTTAAAATCGTGTTTTAATGCTCCATGTATTCCATTTAAATCGTGTTTTAATGCTCCATGTATTCCATTTAAATCGTGTTTTAATGCTCCATGTATTCCATTTAAATCGTGTTTTAATGCTCCATGTATTCCATTTAAATCGTGTTTTAATGCTCCATGTATTCCATTTCAAATTTGGCTCCCAGTGTGGGCTTTACTTTCAGGCTGTTATGATGCATCTGACAGCTCCTTCTCTGTGTAGAGTACCACGGTATAGTCACAATACCCATAAAACCTAGCGGTCAAACAGGGAAATGGTTTAAATCGTTTTTTTTCCAGAATTAAAAACTGTTCCCATAGGGGATTTCAGAAACACTTCAAATAAGGGCTGTGTTTCGTGTCGGCTGACCCCTGACGTGACCTTTTGATAACCGTGTAAATCTCTCTAGGACAAGGTGGATTATCAATACAGTCGTCTGTATTTACCCCCCCCCCCAAAAAAAAAATGTTATGCTAATTATCTGCTAATGTGGCTATCATAAAGAACTACAAAGAGGATCTGGACGAGACAGCCGAATCGAGGTAAAGGTACGAATCTCTGGATTAACTACCTGTTAGCTAAATATAGTAGCTAAAGTTTTTTAAATTGACACAAAACCTGTTAGCAAAGGAGTCAGCTAGAGATGACGTGCAGGAGCTGTGGCAGGGACTTGTAGTTTTGCATGACGTTTATCAAAACGTCACGCCAAGGGTAAGCCTGCACGAAACACAGCCCTTATTTTAAGTGTTTCTAAAATCAACAACAAACAGTTGGTCAATATCTCAGTTTAAAAAACGGTGGTCGTCATCGCAACGTTTTTTAAAAACAAACTTGTTACACCCTCATGCTGACATCACAACACAAAACGATTGGAACCATTTCCCCTGTTTGACCGCTAGGTCTTGTGGGTATTATGACACCTTCCGCTGTGGGGGTTCTATATGTATAGACCCTGGATAGCTGACAGTGGGGGCTGTTTTGAAGCCCTCTTGGCACTCAATAGTAAAATATATATTATTTCGGAAGCTATAGAAATGCATTTAAATGTCTACATTCATTTCTGACACGTTTATTCTATTCCTATGGAGGGCTGCTAATATCCATTCATTCCTATGGAGGGCTGCTCCTAATAAGGAGGGGCAATATGGCCCAATTCACAGCATCAGCAATCCAAGGTTTATATATCTGTCATTGGTAATAGAGGCGGTAAAGAGCTAAATCGAACTCGACCCCCCCTCCCCCCCAAAAAAATGGAATGCCCTTGCCATGGAAACGTGCGGGGTGGGGGGGGGGGGGAAGATCCCAAATCTCCTCATTGTCCCCCGGCAAAATTAGCCTAGATTTTTATGCTATGGTTTATATGTGTATTTCACACTATGTTTGAGGTAAAAATCAGAGTATAACGCCTGTATGGACGTCAACACCAACTCATGTTCATGTCATCGTCGCCAATCAACTGCATTAGTTAAAAAAACGACTAGACTACCATCAACGATTTCTGTATGCTAGATATGCTAACCAGCTTATACGAACGGGAGTTAGCATTTAGAAGTCACTTCTTCTAAAACTTGAAAAAGGGAAAACTTCTACATGTTATGCAGTGGGAAAACAGCCAAATATATATATCCCAAATCGGACTTAAGTAAGCACATCGTGGTCCTGTTACACTGCATAAATCATGACTGATTTGACGAATATCAGATGTGTTGAAACGGGCACCAATCTGGTCCTTTCACAGCTTCAATGTTCCTAGCGCTGTAGTGGTTCTGGGGGACAACATGCAACGTCACGCAAGACTGACCGACACTAACACACACAGCACATGCATCATTAACATCTCTCACACACACACACACACACACACACACACACACACACACACACACACACACACACACACACTTCTCGCTCAGATCAGAAGGACGGCTCTTAGTGACTGTCACTCAATCAACATCAGTGTCCAGGTTTTACCCGGATAGGACATTCGTCAGGAGGAGGAGACTGACAGCCATCCATCTCCAACCTAGAGTGAATCTCCTAACCCTCAGTCTCTTCCTGATCCCTAAGGAGGAGACTGACAGCCATCCATCTCCAACCTAGAGTGAATCTCCTAACCCTCAGTCTCTTCCTGATCCCTAAGGAGGAGGAGACAGACAGCCAGCCATCTCCAACCTAGAGTGGATCTCCTAACCCTCAGTCTCTTCCTGATACCAAAGGAGGAGACAGACAGCCATCCATCTCCAACCTAGAGTGGATCTCCTAACCCTCAGTCTCTTCCTGATACCTAAGGAGGAGACTGACAGCCAGCCATCTCCAACCTAGAGTGGATCTCCTAACCCCCAGTCTCTTCCTGATACCAAAGGAGGAGACAGACAGCCATCCATCTCCAACCTAGAGTGAATCTCCTAACCCTCAGTCTCTTCCTGATACCTAAGGAGGAGACTGACAGCCATCCATCTCCAACCTAGAGTGGATCTCCTAACCCTCAGTCTCTTCCTGATACCTAAGGAGGAGACAGACAGCCATCCATCTCCAACCTAGAGTGGATCTCCTAACCCTCAGTCTCTTCCTGATACCTAAGGAGGAGGAGACTGACAGCCAGCCATCTCCAACCTAGAGTGGATCTCCTAACCCCCAGTCTCTTCCTGATACCTAAGGAGGAGGAGACAGACAGCCATCCATCTCCAACCTAGAGTGAATCTCCTAACCCCCAGTCTCTTCCTGATACCTAAGGAGGAGGAGACAGACAGCCATCCATCTCCAACCTAGAGTGAATCTCCTAACCCCCAGTCTCTTCCTGATACCTAAGGAGGAGACAGACAGCCATCCATCTCCAACCTAGAGTGAATCTCCTAACCCTCAGTCTCTTCCTGATACCTAAGGAGGAGACAGACAGCCATCCATCTCCAACCTAGAGTGAATCTCCTAACCCTCAGTCTCTTCCTGATACCTAAGGAGGAGACAGACAGCCATCCATCTCCAACCTAGAGTGGATCTCCTAACCCCCAGTCTCTTCCTGATACCTAAGGAGGAGGAGACAGACAGCCATCCATCTCCAACCTAGAGTGAATCTCCTAACCCCCAGTCTCTTCCTGATACCTAAGGAGGAGACAGACAGCCATCCATCTCCAACCTAGAGTGAATCTCCTAACCCTCAGTCTCTTCCTGATACCTAAGGAGGAGACAGACAGCCATCCATCTCCAACCTAGAGTGGATCTCCTAACCCCCAGTCTCTTCCTGATACCTAAGGAGGAGGAGACAGACAGCCATCCATCTCCAACCTAGAGTGAATCTCCTAACCCCCAGTCTCTTCCTGATACCTAAGGAGGAGGAGACAGACAGCCATCCATCTCCAACCTAGAGTGAATCTCCTAACCCTCAGTCTCTTCCTGATCCCTAAGGAGGAGGAGACAGACAGCCATCCATCTCCAACCTAGAGTGAATCTCCGCAGATCTTCTCCTCCCATGTTGTTTTGAGGAGGTGAGTAGAGAGAGACGCGAGGGCTCAGGCTAGGAGATTCCACTTCCAGTCAGAGTTTCAGATCAGATCTTGTATAGGAGACTGGTAGTGTAGTTAAAGGTGAAGCTGGGTGGTGCTCTGCCCCTAGTAGCAGACTGAAGGATGGCAGGGTCTATGCCCTGCTCTGGGATTATAGCGCCCCCTGTGGTAAAGTCTAGGTACTGCTCTGTATTCACTCCAGTACTAGACTCAGGGTCTTGTTGGGTTATAGCGCCCCCAGTGGTAGGGTCTAGGTACTGCTCTGTATTCACTCTGCCTCCAGTACTAGACTCAGGGTCTTGTTGGGTTATAGCGCCCCCTGTGGTAGAGTCTAGGTACTGCTCTGTATTCACTCTGCCTCCACTACTAGACCCAGTGTCTTGTTGGGTAATAGCGCCCCCTGTGGCAGGGTCTAGTATGTCGTTAGGTTCCAGGTCCCGCCGTGTGGTTACGGGCGTGCTGTCTGTCTCCGGGTAGGGTTGTGTCGTGACAGCTCCCCCTGTGGTGCCGTCCAGGTACTGCAGCGTGATCAGCCGACTGAGGTACATCAGGATGGAACAGTCGTCTTCCCCGAGCCTGAGCTGATCCCTCAGGAAGCCCCGCTTCCTGTCCTCTACTTCCCGCCTCTGCTCCTGGTGGCTGATGGGAAGGTGGAGGTGGTGTGTAAAGCTGATGAGGAAGGCCCGGGCAGCCAGTCTACTGAGCGTGCTCTGTAGATGCAGGAAGTAGGTGGAGCCTCGGCGGAGGCGGGTGCGGTGGTCCGTCACGTTGGCCAGGAGGGTTCCGCTGTAGCCGGGGCAACGGAGGGTCTTCTGGTCAGCGTCCAGGACGGAGATGTAACGGCTGTAGCGAGACAGAGAGCAAAGCATGCTGGTCCCCACGGGAGACGCCATCCTGGAGGGAAAAAAAGGGAGGGAGAGCTTCAATGAGTCTGAATGAGATGTACGGTGCCTAGTGAAAGTCTTTAAAAAAAAATCAATATTTTTGATTGATCAATGGGGGAAAAAAATCCCCATTTAATGCACTTCTAGATTTTAATTTAAGGCTGCAAAATGTGAAAACTATGCAAAGTGTGTGTAGACTTTCATTAGGAACTGTCTGTATGGGTAGGAGCTAGGAGGAGGCACGTCTACTGTCTGTATGGGTAGGAGCTAGGAGGAGGCACGTCTACTGTCTGTATGGGTAGGAGCTAGGAGGAGGCACGTCTACTGTATTTAGGGTAGGAGCTAGGAGGAGGCACGTCTACTGTCTGTATGGGTAGGAGCTAGGAGGAGGCACGTCTACTGTCTGTATGGGTAGGAGCTAGGAGGAGGCACGTCTACTGTCTGTATGGGTAGGAGCTAGGAGGAGGCACGTCTACTGTATTTAGGGTAGGAGCTAGGAGGAGGCACGTCTACTGTATTTAGGGTAGGAGCTAGGAGGAGGCACGTCTGTCTGTATGGGTAGGAGCTAGGAGGAGGCACGTCTACTGTCTGTATGGGTAGGAGCTAGGAGGAGGCACGTCTACTGTCTGTAGGGGTAGGAGCTAGGAGGAGGCACGTCTACTGTATTTAGGGTAGGAGCTAGGAGGAGGCACGTCTACTGTCTGTATGGGTAGGAGCTAGGAGGAGGCACGTCTACTGTCTGTATGGGTAGGAGCTAGGAGGAGAAACGTCTACTGTATTTAGGGTAGGAGCTAGGAGGAGGCACGTCTACTGTATTTAGGGTAGGAGCTAGGAGGAGGCACGTCTACTGTCTGTATGGGTAGGAGCTAGGAGGAGGCACGTCTACTGTCTGTATGGGTAGGAGCTAGGAGGAGGCACGTCTACTGTCTGTATGGGTAGGAGCTAGGAGGAGGCACGTCTACTGTCTGTATGGGTAGGAGCTAGGAGGAGGCACGTCTACTGTCTGTATGGGTAGGAGCTAGGAGGAGGCACGTCTACTGTCTGTATGGGTAGGAGCTAGGAGGAGGCACGTCTACTGTATTTAGGGTAGGAGCTAGGAGGAGGCACGTCTACTGTCTGTATGGGTAGGAGCTAGGAGGAGGCACGTCTACTGTCTGTATGGGTAGGAGCTAGGAGGAGGCACGTCTACTGTCTATATGGGTAGGAGCTAGGAGGAGGCACGTCTACTGTATTTAGGGTAGGAGCTAGGAGGAGGCACGTCTACTGTATTTAGGGTAGGAGCTAGGAGGAGGCACGTCTACTGTATTTAGGGTAGGAGCTAGGAGGAGGCACGTCTACTGTATTTAGGGTAGGAGCTAGGAGGAGGCACGTCTACTGTATTTAGGGTAGGAGCTAGGAGGAGGCACGTCTACTGTCTGTATGGGTAGGAGCTAGGAGGAGGCACGTCTACTGTCTGTATGGGTAGGAGCTAGGAGGAGGCACGTCTACTGTCTGTATGGGTAGGAGCTAGGAGGAGGCACGTCTACTGTATTTAGGGTAGGAGCTAGGAGGAGGCACGTCTACTGTATTTAGGGTAGGAGCTAGGAGGAGGCACGTCTACTGTCTGTAGGGTAGGAGCTAGGAGGAGGCACGTCTACTGTATTTAGGGTAGGAGCTAGGAGGAGGCACGTCTACTGTATTTAGGGTAGGAGCTAGGAGGAGGCACGTCTACTGTATTTAGGGTAGGAGCTAGGAGGAGGCACGTCTACTGTCTGTATGGGTAGGAGCTAGGAGGAGGCACGTCTACTGTCTGTATGGGTAGGAGCTAGGAGGAGGCACGTCTACTGTCTGTAGGGTAGGAGCTAGGAGGAGGCACATCTACTGTCTGTATGGGTAGGAGCTAGGAGGAGGCACGTCTACTGTCTGTAGGGTAGGAGCTAGGAGGAGGCACGTCTACTGTCTGTAGGGTAGGAGCTAGGAGGAGGCACGTCTACTGTCTGTATGGGTAGGAGCTAGGAGGAGGCACGTCTACTGTCTGTATGGGTAGGAGCTAGGAGGAGGCACGTCTACTGTCTGTATGGGTAGGAGCTAGGAGGAGGCACGTCTACTGTATTTAGGGTAGGAGCTAGGAGGAGGCACGTCTACTGTCTGTATGGGTAGGAGCTAGGAGGAGGCACGTCTACTGTCTGTATGGGTAGGAGCTAGGAGGAGGCACGTCTACTGTCTGTATGGGTAGGAGCTAGGAGGAGGCACGTCTACTGTCTGTATGGGTAGGAGCTAGGAGGAGGCACGTCTACTGTCTGTATGGGTAGGAGCTAGGAGGAGGCACGTCTACTGTCTGTAGGGTAGGAGCTAGGAGGAGGCACGTCTACTGTATTTAGGGTAGGAGCTAGGAGGAGGCACGTCTACTGTCTGTATGGGTAGGAGCTAGGAGGAGGCACGTCTACTGTATTTAGGGTAGGAGCTAGGAGGAGGCACGTCTACTGTCTGTATGGGTAGGAGCTAGGAGGAGGCACGTCTACTGTCTGTATGGGTAGGAGCTAGGAGGAGGCACGTCTACTGTCTGTATGGGTAGGAGCTAGGAGGAGGCACGTCTACTGTCTGTATGGGTAGGAGCTAGGAGGAGGCACGTCTACTGTCTGTATGGGTAGGAGCTAGGAGGAGGCACGTCTACTGTCTGTAGGGTAGGAGCTAGGAGGAGGCACGTCTACTGTATTTAGGGTAGGAGCTAGGAGGAGGCACGTCTACTGTCTGTAGGGTAGGAGCTAGGAGGAGGCACGTCTACTGTATTTAGGGTAGGAGCTAGGAGGAGGCACGTCTACTGTCTGTAGGGGTAGGAGCTAAGAGGAGGCACGTCTACTGTATTTAGGGTAGGAGCTAGGAGGAGGCACGTCTGGACTAGGATAGTTTTAAACAGGAAGGACGGTATATAGGCTAGTTATAAACAGGAAGGACTGTATATAGGCTAGTTATAAACAGGAAGGACTGTATATAGACTAGTTATAAACAGGAAGGACTGTATATAGGCTAGTTATAAACAGGAAGGACTGTATATAGACTAGTTATAAACAGGAAGGACTGTATATAGGCTAGTTATAAACAGGAAGGACTGTATATAGGCTAGTTATAAACAGGAAGGACTGTATATAGACTAGTTATAAACAGGAAGGACTGTATATAGACTAGTTATAAACAGGAAGGACTGTATATAGGCTAGTTATAAACAGGAAGGACTGTATATAGACTAGTTATAAACAGGAAGGACTGTATATAGGCTAGTTATAAACAGGAAGTGGACTGTATATAGGCTAGTTATAAACAGGAAGGACTGTATATAGGCTAGTTATAAACAGGAAGTGGACTGTATATAGGCTAGTTATAAACAGGAAGGACTGTATATAGACTAGTTATAAACAGGAAGGACTGTATATAGACTAGTTATAAACAGGAAGGACTGTATATAGACTAGTTATAAACAGGAAGGACTGTATATAGACTAGTTATAAACAGGAAGGACTGTATATAGACTAGTTATAAACAGGAAGTGGACTGTATATAGGCTAGTTATAAACAGGAAGGACTGTATATAGGCTAGTTATAAACAGGAAGGACTGTATATAGACTAGTTATAAACAGGAAGGACTGTATATAGACTAGTTATAAACAGGAAGGACTGTATATAGACTAGTTATAAACAGGAAGGACTGTATATAGACTAGTTATAAACAGGAAGGACTGTATATAGGCTAGTTATAAACAGGAAGGACTGTATATAGGCTAGTTATAAACAGGAAGGACTGTATATAGGCTAGTTATAAACAGGAAGGACTGTATATAGACTAGTTATAAACAGGAAGGACTGTATATAGGCTAGTTATAAACAGGAAGGACTGTATATAGGCTAGTTATAAACAGGAAGGACTGCATATAGACTAGTTATAAACAGGAAGGACTGTATATAGGCTAGTTATAAACAGGAAGGACTGTATATAGGCTAGTTATAAACAGGAAGGACTGCATATAGGCTAGTTATAAACAGGAAGGACTGTATATAGACTAGTTATAAACAGGAAGTGGACTGTATATAGGCTAGTTATAAACAGGAAGGACTGTATATAGGCTAGTTATAAATAGGAGGGACTGTATATAGGCTAGTTATAAACAGGAAGGACTGTATATAGGCTAGTTATAAACAGGAAGGACTGTATATAGGCTAGTTATAAACAGGAAGGACTGTATATAGGCTAGTTATAAACAGGAAGGACTGTATATAGACTAGTTATAAACAGGAAGGACTGTATATAGACTAGTTATAAACAGGAAGGACTGTATATAGACTAGTTATAAACAGGAAGTGGACTGTATATAGGCTAGTTATAAACAGGAAGGACTGTATATAGGCTAGTTATAAATAGGAGGGACTGTATATAGGCTAGTTATAAACAGGAAGGACTGTATATAGGCTAGTTATAAATAGGAAGGACTGTATATAGGCTAGTTATAAACAGGAAGTGGACTGTATATAGGCTAGTTATAAACAGGAAGGACTGTATATAGGCTAGTTATAAACAGGAAGGACTGCATATAGACTAGTTATAAACAGGAAGGACTGCATATAGACTAGTTATAAACAGGAAGGACTGTATATAGACTAGTTATAAACAGGAAGGACTGCATATAGACTAGTTATAAACAGGAAGGACTGTATATAGACTAGTTATAAACAGGAAGTGGACTGTATATAGGCTAGTTATAAACAGGAAGGACTGTATATAGGCTAGTTATAAACAGGAAGGACTGCATATAGACTAGTTATAAACAGGAAGGACTGCATATAGACTAGTTATAAACAGGAAGGACTGTATATAGACTAGTTATAAACAGGAAGGACTGCATATAGACTAGTTATAAACAGGAAGGACTGTATATAGACTAGTTATAAACAGGAAGGACTGCATATAGACTAGTTATAAACAGGAAGGACTGTATATAGACTAGTTATAAACAGGAAGGACTGTATATAGGCTAGTTATAAACAGGAAGGACTGTATATAGGCTAGTTATAAACAGGAAGGACTGTATATAGGCTAGTTATAAACAGGAAGGACTGTATATAGACTAGTTATAAACAGGAAGGACTGTATATAGACTAGTTATAAACAGGAAGGACTGTATATAGGCTAGTTATAAACAGGAAGGACTGTATATAGGCTAGTTATAAACAGGAAGTGGACTGTATATAGGCTAGTTATAAACAGGAAGGACTGTATATAGGCTAGTTATAAACAGGAAGGACTGTATATAGACTAGTTATAAACAGGAAGGACTGTATATAGGCTAGTTATAAACAGGAAGGACTGTATATAGGCTAGTTATAAACAGGAAGGACTGTATATAGGCTAGTTATAAACAGGAAGTGGACTGTATATAGACTAGTTATAAACAGGAAGGACTGTATATAGACTAGTTATAAACAGGAAGGACTGTATATAGACTAGTTATAAACAGGAAGGACTGTATATAGGCTAGTTATAAACAGGAAGGACTGTATATAGACTAGTTATAAACAGGAAGGACTGTATATAGGCTAGTTATAAACAGGAAGGACTGTATATAGACTAGTTATAAACAGGAAGGACTGTATATAGGCTAGTTATAAACAGGAAGGACTGTATATAGGCTAGTTATAAACAGGAAGGACTGTATATAGGCTAGTTATAAACAGGAAGGACTGTATATAGGCTAGTTATAAACAGGAAGGACTGTATATAGACTAGTTATAAACAGGAAGGACTGTATATAGGCTAGTTATAAACAGGAAGGACTGTATATAGACTAGTTATAAACAGGAAGGACTGCATATAGACTAGTTATAAACAGGAAGGACTGTATATAGACTAGTTATAAACAGGAAGTGGACTGTATATAGGCTAGTTATAAACAGGAAGGACTGTATATAGGCTAGTTATAAACAGGAAGTGGACTGTATATAGGCTAGTTATAAACAGGAAGGACTGTATATAGACTAGTTATAAACAGGAAGGACTGTATATAGACTAGTTATAAACAGGAAGGACTGTATATAGACTAGTTATAAACAGGAAGTGGACTGTATATAGGCTAGTTATAAACAGGAAGGACTGTATATAGACTAGTTATAAACAGGAAGGACTGTATATAGGCTAGTTATAAACAGGAAGGACTGTATATAGGCTAGTTATAAACAGGAAGGACTGTATATAGACTAGTTATAAACAGGAAGGACTGTATATAGGCTAGTTATAAACAGGAAGGACTGTATATAGACTAGTTATAAACAGGAAGGACTGTATATAGGCTAGTTATAAACAGGAAGGACTGTATATAGGCTAGTTATAAACAGGAAGGACTGTATATAGACTAGTTATAAACAGGAAGGACTGTATATAGGCTAGTTATAAACAGGAAGGACTGTATATAGGCTAGTTATAAACAGGAAGGACTGTATATAGGCTAGTTATAAACAGGAAGGACTGTATATAGACTAGTTATAAACAGGAAGGACTGTATATAGGCTAGTTATAAACAGGAAGGACTGTATATAGGCTAGTTATAAACAGGAAGGACTGCATATAGACTAGTTATAAACAGGAAGGACTGTATATAGGCTAGTTATAAACAGGAAGGACTGTATATAGACTAGTTATAAACAGGAAGGACTGTATATAGGCTAGTTATAAACAGGAAGGACTGTATATAGGCTAGTTATAAACAGGAAGGACTGTATATAGACTAGTTATAAACAGGAAGGACTGTATATAGGCTAGTTATAAACAGGAAGGACTGTATATAGACTAGTTATAAACAGGAAGTACTGTATATAGGCTAGTTATAAACAGGAAGGACTGTATATAGGCTAGTTATAAACAGGAAGGACTGTATATAGGCTAGTTATAAACAGGAAGGACTGTATATAGGCTAGTTATAAACAGGAAGGACTGTATATAGGCTAGTTATAAACAGGAAGGACTGTATATAGGCTAGTTATAAACAGGAAGGACTGTATATAGGCTAGTTATAAACAGGAAGGACTGTATATAGACTAGTTATAAACAGGAAGGACTGTATATAGGCTAGTTATAAACAGGAAGGACTGTATATAGGCTAGTTATAAATAGGAAGGACTGTATATAGGCTAGTTATAAACAGGAAGGACTGTATATAGGCTAGCTATAAACAGGAAGGACTGTATATAGACTAGTTATAAACAGGAAGGACTGTATATAGACTAGTTATAAACAGGAAGGACTGTATATAGGCTAGCTATAAACAGGAAGGACTGTATATAGGCTAGTTATAAACAGGAAGGACTGCATATAGACTAGTTATAAACAGGAAGGACTGCATATAGACTAGTTATAAACAGGAAGGACTGCATATAGACTAGTTATAAACAGGAAGGACTGCATATAGACTAGTTATAAACAGGAAGGACTGTATATAGGCTAGTTATAAACAGGAAGGACTGTATATAGACTAGTTATAAACAGGAAGTGGACTGTATATAGGCTAGTTATAAACAGGAAGTGGACTGTATATAGGCTAGTTATAAACAGGAAGGACTGTATATAGGCTAGTTATAAACAGGAAGGACTGTATATAGGCTAGTTATAAACAGGAAGGACTGTATATAGGCTAGTTATAAACAGGAAGTGGACTGTATATAGGCTAGTTATAAACAGGAAGTGGACTGTATATAGGCTAGTTATAAACAGGAAGGACTGCATATAGACTAGTTATAAACAGGAAGGACTGTATATAGGCTAGTTATAAACAGGAAGGACTGTATATAGGCTAGTTATAAACAGGAAGGACTGTATATAGACTAGTTATAAACAGGAAGGACTGTATATAGGCTAGTTATAAATAGGAAGGACTGTATATAGGCTAGTTATAAACAGGAAGGACTGTATATAGGCTAGTTATAAACAGGAAGGACTGTATATAGGCTAGTTATAAACAGGAAGGACTGTATATAGGCTAGTTATAAACAGGAAGGACTGTATATAGGCTAGTTATAAACAGGAAGGACTGTATATAGACTAGTTATAAACAGGAAGGACTGTATATAGGCTAGTTATAAATAGGAAGGACTGTATATAGGCTAGTTATAAACAGGAAGGACTGTATATAGGCTAGTTATAAACAGGAAGGACTGTATATAGGCTAGTTATAAACAGGAAGGACTGTATATAGGCTAGTTATAAACAGGAAGGACTGTATATAGACTAGTTATAAACAGGAAGGACTGTATATAGGCTAGTTATAAACAGGAAGGACTGTATATAGGCTAGTTATAAACAGGAAGGACTGTATATAGACTAGTTATAAACAGGAAGGACTGTATATAGGCTAGTTATAAACAGGAAGGACTGTATATAGGCTAGTTATAAACAGGAAGGACTGTATATAGACTAGTTATAAACAGGAAGGACTGTATATAGACTAGTTATAAACAGGAAGGACTGTATATAGGCTAGTTATAAACAGGAAGGACTGTATATAGGCTAGTTATAAACAGGAAGGACTGTATATAGACTAGTTATAAACAGGAAGGACTGTATATAGGCTAGTTATAAACAGGAAGGACTGTATATAGACTAGTTATAAACAGGAAGGACTGTATATAGACTAGTTATAAACAGGAAGGACTGCATATAGACTAGTTATAAACAGGAAGGACTGTATATAGGCTAGTTATAAACAGGAAGTGGACTGTATATAGACTAGTTATAAACAGGAAGGACTGCATATAGACTAGTTATAAACAGGAAGGACTGCATATAGACTAGTTATAAACAGGAAGGACTGCATATAGACTAGTTATAAACAGGAAGGACTGCATATAGACTAGTTATAAACAGGAAGGACTGCATATAGACTAGTTATAAACAGGAAGGACTGCATATAGACTAGTTATAAACAGGAAGGACTGCATATAGACTAGTTATAAACAGGAAGGACTGCATATAGACTAGTTATAAACAGGAAGGACTGCATATAGACTAGTTATAAACAGGAAGGACTGCATATAGACTAGTTATAAACAGGAAGGACTGCATATAGACTAGTTATAAACAGGAAGGACTGCATATAGACTAGTTATAAACAGGAAGGACTGTATATAGGCTAGTTATAAACAGGAAGGACTGTATATAGACTAGTTACAGTGCATTCGGAAAGTATTCAGACCCTTTGACTTTCTCCACATTGTTAGGTTACAGCCTTATTCTAAAATGGACTAAATAGTTTTTTCCCCCCTCATCAATCTACTCACAATACCCCATAATGACAAAGCAAAAACACGATTTTAGAAATGTTTCCAAATGTATATACAAAATCCCCCTGAAATAT
Source organism: Coregonus lavaretus (assembly GCF_964263955.1). NCBI lineage: Eukaryota > Metazoa > Chordata > Actinopteri > Salmoniformes > Salmonidae > Coregonus > Coregonus lavaretus. The sequence continues at coordinate 45,734 of NW_028162044.1, forward strand.
CACATTTACATAAGTATTCAGACCCTTTACTCAGTACTTTGTTGAAGCACCTTTGGCAGCGATTACAGCCTTGAGTCTTCTTGGGTATGACGCTACAAGCTTGGCACACCTGTATTTGGGGAGTTTCTCCCATTCTTCTCTGCAGATCCTCTCAAGCTCTGTCAGGTTGGATGGGGAGCGTCACTGCATAGCTATTTTCAAGGACATTCCTGCGTTGTCTTGGCTCTGTGCTTAGGGTTGTTGTCCTGTTGGAAGGTGAACCTTCACCCCAGTCTGAGGTCCTGAGTGCTCTGGAGCTGGTTTTCATCAAGGATCTCTCTGTACTTTGCTCTGTTCACCTTTCCCTCGATCCTGACTAGTTTCCCAGTCCCTGCCTTGAAAAACATCCCCACAGCATGATGTTGCCACCACCATGCTTCACCATAGGGATGGTGCCAGATTTCCTCCAGACATGACACTTGGCATTCAGGCCAAATAGTTTAATCTTGGTTTCAGCAGACCAGAGAATCTTGTTTCTCATGGTCTGGGAGTCCTTTAGGTGCCTTTTGGCAAACTCCAAGCGGACTGTCATGTGCCTTTTACTGAGGAGAGGCTTCTGTCTGGCCACTCTACCATAAAGGCCTGATTGGTGGAGTGCTGCAGAGATGGTTGTCCTTCTGGAAGGTTCTCCCATCTCTACAGAGGAACTCTGGAGCTCTGTCAGGGTGACCATTGGGTTCTTGGTCACCTACCTGACCAAGGCCCTTCTCCCCCGATTGCTCAGTTTGGCCGGGCGGCCAGCTCTAGGAAGAGTCTTGGTGGTTCCAAACTTCTTCCATTTAAGAATGATGAAGGCCACTGTGTTCTTGGGGACCTTCAATGCTGCAGAAATGTTTTGGTACCCTTCCCCAGATCTGTGCCTCGACACAATCCTGTCTCGGAGCTCTACGGACAATTCCTTCGACCTCATGGCTTAGTTTTTGCTCTGACATGCACTGTCAACTGTGGGACCTTATGTAGACAGGTGTGTGCCTTTCCAAATCATATCCAATCAATTGAATGTACTACAGGTGGACTCCAATCAAGTTGTAGAAACATCTCAAGGATGATCAATGGAAACAGGATGCACCTGAGCTCAATTTCGAGTCTCATAGCAAAGGGTCTGAATACTTAAGTAAATAAGGTATTTCAGTTAGTTTTTTTTAATAAAAATGTGCCCAAAATTCTAAAATCCTGTTTACACGTCGTCATTATGGGGTATTGTGTGTAGATTTCTGAGATGTTTTTTTTATTTTTTTTATCAATTTTTGAATAAGGCTGTAATGTAACAAAATGTGGAAAAAGTGACGGGGTCTGAATACTTTCCCGAATGCACTGTATAAACAGGAAGTGGACTGTATATAGGCTAGTTATAAAACAGGAAGTGGACTGTATATAGGCTAGTTATAAACAGGAAGTGGACTGTATATAGGCTAGTTATAAACAGGAAGTGGACTGTATATCGGCTAGTTATAAACAGGAAGTGGACTGTATATAGACTAGTTATAAACAGGAAGTGGACTGTATATAGACTAGTTATAAACAGGAAGTGGACTGTATATAAGCTAGTTATAAACAGGAAGTGGACTGTCATAGGCTAGTTATAAACAGGAAGTGGACTGTATATTGGCTAGTTATAAACAGGAAGAGGACTGTATATAGACTAGTTATAAACAGGAAGTGGACTGTATATAGACTAGTTATAAACAGGAAGTGGACTGTATATAGGCTAGTTATAAACAGGAAGTGGACTGTATATCGGCTAGTTATAAACAGGAAGAGGACTGTATATAGACTAGTTATAAACAGGAAGTGGACTGTATATAGACTAGTTATAAACAGGAAGTGGACTGTATATAGACTAGTTATAAACAGGAAGTGGACTGTATATAGACTAGTTATAAACAGGAAGTGGACTGTATATAGGCTAGTTATAAACAGGAAGTGGACTGTATATAGGCTAGCTATAAACAGGAAGTGGACTGTATATAGGCTAGTTATAAACAGGAAGTGGACTGTATATAGGCTAGTTATAAACAGGAAGTGGACTGTATATAGACTAGTTATAAACAGGAAGTGGACTGTATATAGGCTAGTTATAAACAGGAAGTGGACTGTATATAGGCTAGTTATAAACAGGAAGTGGACTGTATATAGGCTAGTTATAAACAGGAAGTGGACTGTATATCGGCTAGTTATAAACAGGAAGTGGACTGTATATAGGCTAGTTATAAACAGGAAGTGGACTGTATATAGGCTAGTTATAAACAGGAAGTGGACTGTATATAGGCTAGTTATAAACAGGAAGTGGACTGTATATAGGCTAGTTATAAACAGGAAGTGGACTGTATATCGGCTAGTTATAAACAGGAAGTGGACTGTATATAGACTAGTTATAAACAGGAAGTGGACTGTATATAGACTAGTTATAAACAGGAAGTGGACTGTATATAGGCTAGTTATAAACAGGAAGTGGACTGTCATAGGCTAGTTATAAACAGGAAGTGGACTGTATATCGGCTAGTTATAAACAGGAAGAGGACTGTATATCGACTAGTTATAAACAGGAAGTGGACTGTATATAGACTAGTTATAAACAGGAAGTGGACTGTATATAGGCTAGTTATAAACAGGAAGTGGACTGTATATAGGCTAGTTATAAACAGGAAGTGGACTGTATATAGGCTAGTTATAAACAGGAAGTGGACTGTATATAGGCTAGTTATAAACAGGAAGGACTGTATATAGACTAGTTATAAACAGGAAGTGGACTGTATATAGGCTAGTTATAAACAGGAAGTGGACTGTATATAGGCTAGTTATAAACAGGAAGTGGACTGTATATAGGCTAGTTATAAACAGGAAGGACTGTATATAGACTAGTTATAAACAGGAAGGACTGTATATAGGCTAGTTATAAACAGGAAGTGGACTGTATATAGGCTAGTTATAAACAGGAAGTGGACTGTATATAGGCTAGTTATAAACAGGAAGTGGACTGTATATAGGCTAGTTATAAACAGGAAGTGGACTGTATATAGGCTAGTTATAAACAGGAAGGACTGTATATAGACTAGTTATAAACAGGAAGTGGACTGTATATAGGCTAGTTATAAACAGGAAGGACTGTATATAGACTAGTTATAAACAGGAAGGACTGTATATAGGCTAGTTATAAACAGGAAGTGGACTGTATATAGACTAGTTATAAACAGGAAGTGGACTGTATATAGGCTAGTTATAAACAGGAAGTGGACTGTATATAGGCTAGTTATAAACAGGAAGTGGACTGTATATCGGCTAGTTATAAACAGGAAGTGGACTGTATATCGGCTAGTTATAAACAGGAAGAGGATTGTATATAGACTAGTTATAAACAGGAAGTGGACTGTATATAGACTAGTTATAAACAGGAAGTGGACTGTATATAGGCTAGTTATAAACAGGAAGTGGACTGTATATAGGCTAGTTATAAACAGGAAGTGGACTGTATATAGGCTAGTTATAAACAGGAAGTGGACTGTATATAGGCTAGTTATAAATAGGAAGTGGACTGTATATAGGCTAGTTATAAACAGGAAGTGGACTGTATATAGGCTAGCTATAAACAGGAAGTGGACTGTATATAGGCTAGTTATAAACAGGAAGTGGACTGTATATAGACTAGTTATAAACAGGAAGTGGACTGTATATAGGCTAGTTATAAACAGGAAGTGGACTGTATATAGGCTAGTTATAAACAGGAAGTGGACTGTATATAGGCTAGTTATAAACAGGAAGTGGACTGTATATAGGCTAGTTATAAACAGGAAGTGGACTGTATATAGGCTAGTTATAAACAGGAAGGACTGTATATAGGCTAGTTATAAACAGGAAGTGGACTGTATATAGGCTAGTTATAAACAGGAAGTGGACTGTATATAGGCTAGTTATAAACAGGAAGTGGACTGTATATAGGCTAGTTATAAACAGGAAGTGGACTGTATATAGGCTAGTTATAAACAGGAAGTGGACTGTATATCGGCTAGTTATAAACAGGAAGTGGACTGTATATAGGCTAGTTATAAACAGGAAGTGGACTGTATATAGGCTAGTTATAAACAGGAAGTGGACTGTATATAGGCTAGTTATAAACAGGAAGTGGACTGTATATAGGCTAGTTATAAACAGGAAGTGGACTGTATATCGGCTAGTTATAAACAGGAAGTGGACTGTATATAGACTAGTTATAAACAGGAAGTGGACTGTATATAGACTAGTTATAAACAGGAAGTGGACTGTATATAGGCTAGTTATAAACAGGAAGAGGACTGTATATAGACTAGTTATAAACAGGAAGTGGACTGTATATAGACTAGTTATAAACAGGAAGTGGACTGTATATAGGCTAGTTATAAACAGGAAGTGGACTGTATATAGGCTAGTTATAAACAGGAAGTGGACTGTATATAGGCTAGTTATAAACAGGAAGTGGACTGTATATAGGCTAGTTATAAATAGGAAGTGGACTGTATATAGGCTAGTTATAAACAGGAAGTGGACTGTATATAGGCTAGCTATAAACAGGAAGTGGACTGTATATAGGCTAGTTATAAACAGGAAGTGGACTGTATATAGGCTAGTTATAAACAGGAAGTGGACTGTATATAGACTAGTTATAAACAGGAAGTGGACTGTATATAGGCTAGTTATAAACAGGAAGTGGACTGTATATAGGCTAGTTATAAACAGGAAGTGGACTGTATATAGGCTAGTTATAAACAGGAAGTGGACTGTATATAGGCTAGTTATAAACAGGAAGTGGACTGTATATAGGCTAGTTATAAACAGGAAGGACTGTATATAGGCTAGTTATAAACAGGAAGTGGACTGTATATAGGCTAGTTATAAACAGGAAGTGGACTGTATATAGGCTAGTTATAAACAGGAAGTGGACTGTATATAGGCTAGTTATAAACAGGAAGGACTGTATATAGGCTAGTTATAAACAGGAAGTGGACTGTATATAGGCTAGTTATAAACAGGAAGGACTGTATATAGACTAGTTATAAACAGGAAGGACTGTATATAGGCTAGTTATAAACAGGAAGGACTGTATATAGACTAGTTATAAACAGGAAGGACTGTATATAGGCTAGTTATAAACAGGAAGGACTGTATATAGGCTAGTTATAAACAGGAAGGACAGGGTTCGATAATTGGACCTTTGTTATTCCGAATCTATATCAATGACCTTACTGCTGTGCCTTCTACTTCTGTCACGAGAATTTCTCTCTCTAATTAAACTCACGCTTGATCCAAATTAATCTATCAACTTCCCCTTCTCTTTGCCGACGATACCAATTTGATTTTGACTCACTAATTAATGGAGCCAACACAAGCGTGGTCACATTTTATGAATGGTTCCAGATAAACAAATTAATCTATAAAAACATATTAATCTATAAATCCAACTTTATAAGAATAAGAACTAATAAGAAATATTGTTTTATAAAAAAAAAAGAGCCAGAATTTCAAATTGGTGAGAATGAAATGGAACAAGTCAAATCCACTATATTCCCTCTGAGTTCTAATCGATGAAAAGTTATCCTGGAAAGATCATATTCAATGTGTCTGTAGCAAAGTGATGAAATCTGTTGGTATCATCAGAAAGATGAGTGGCTTGGTTCATCGGGCTTGCTATACTACTAGCTTCATTTACCCATATCTCATTTACTGTAATATTGTCTGGGCCAGTACAGATCTCCTACCTACACAGATTACTCATCAAACTAAATACATTTCAAGACCAGCCACCTCCTCTAATTACCGGACCTTTGTTTAAGAAACTCAATATCTTGTCTATTTACCACATTAATGTCCTCTAATTATGCACAGTTCCCAGACAGTTTACCTAAACCCTTCAATGGATTCTTCCAGGTTAAGTCTGAAATCCATCTATATAAAACACAAGCCACTGCGATAACCTTCACCCTCCCCACTGCCGCACCTCACATAGTCAATTCTCTATCAGATAGAGAGGTACCAAACTCTGGAATTCTTATCTTCACATTGCCAAAACCTCATCATCCCTCAATAACTTCAGAAGAAGACTGGGGGGTCAGCCTGATGAACCAAACTACTCAGTAATCTCCTCCATGAAGACTGGGGGTCAGCCTGATGAACCAAACTACTCAGTAATCTCCTCCATGAAGACTGGGGGGTCAGCCTGATGAACCAAACTACTCAGTAATCTCCTCCATGAAGACTGGGGGTCAGCCTGATGAACCAAACTACTCAGTAATCTCCTCCATGAAGACTGGGGGTCAGCCTGATGAACCAAACTACTCAGTAATCTCCTCCATGGAGACTGGCTGGGGGGGTCAGCCTGATGAACCAAACTACTCAGTAATCTCCTCCATGGAGACTGGGGGTCAGCCTGATGAACCAAACTACTCAGTAATCTCCTCCATGAGACTGGGGGGTCAGCCTGATGAACCAAACTACTCAGTAATCTCCTCCATGAAGACTGGGGGTCAGCCTGATGAACCAAACTACTCAGTAATCTCCTCCATGGAGACTGGGGATCAGCCTGATGAACCAAACTACTCAGTAATCTCCTCCATGAAGACTGGGGGGTCAGCCTGATGAACCAAACTACTCAGTAATCTCCTCCATGGAGACTGGGTCGACACTAGATCCAGAGACTGGGGATCAGCCTGATGAACCAAACTACTCAGTAATCTCCTCCATGGAGACTGGGGATCAGCCTGATGAACCAAACTACTCAGTAATCTCCTCCATGAAGACTGGGGGTCAGCCTGATGAACCAAACTACTCAGTAATCTCCTCCATGAAGACTGGGGTCAGCCTGATGAACCAAACTACTCAGTAATCTCCTCCATGAAGACTGGGGGTCAGCCCTGATGAACCAAACTACTCAGTAATCTCCTCCATGAAGACTGGGGGTCAGCCTGATGAACCAAACTACTCAGTAATCTCCTCCATGAAGACTGGGGATCAGCCTGATGAACCAAACTACTCAGTAATCTCCTCCATGAAGACTGGGGGTCAGCCTGATGAACCAAACTACTCAGTAATCTCCTCCATGAAGACTGGGGGTCAGCCTGATGAACCAAACTACTCAGTAATCTCCTCCATGAAGACTGGGGGTCAGCCTGATGAACCAAACTACTCAGTAATCTCCTCCATGAAGACTGGGGGTCAGCCTGATGAACCAAACTACTCAGTAATCTCCTCCATGAAGACTGGGGGTCAGCCTGATGAACCAAACTACTCAGTAATCTCCTCCATGAAGACTGGGGGTCAGCCTGATGAACCAAACTACTCAGTAATCTCCTCCATGAAGACTGGGGGTCAGCCTGATGAACCAAACTACTCAGTAATCTCCTCCATGAAGACTGGGGGGTCAGCCTGATGAACCAAACTACTCAGTAATCTCCTCCATGGAAGACTGGGGGGTCAGCCTGATGAACCAAACTACTCAGTAATCTCCTCCATGAAGACTGGGGGTCAGCCTGATGAACCAAAGACTAGGGGGTCAGCCTGATGAACCAAACTACTCAGTAATCTCCTCCATGAAGACTGGGGGTCAGCCTGATGAACCAAACTACTCAGTAATCTCCTCCATGGAGACTGGGGGATCAGCCTGATGAACCAAACTACTCAGTAATCTCCTCCATGGAGACTGGGGGTCAGCCTGATGAACCAAACTACTCAGTAATCTCCTCCATGAAGACTGGGGGTCAGCCTGATGAACCAAACTACTCAGTAATCTCCTCCATGAAGACTGGGGGATCAGCCTGATGAACCAAACTACTCAGTAATCTCCTCCATGGAGACTGGGGGATCAGCCTGATGAACCAAACTACTCAGTAATCTCCTCCATGAAGACTGGGGGTCAGCCTGATGAACCAAACTACTCAGTAATCTCCTCCATGAAGACTGGGGGTCAGCCTGATGAACCAAACTACTCAGTAATCTCCTCCATGAAGACTGGGGGTCAGCCTGATGAACCAAACTACTCAGTAATCTCCTCCATGAAGACTGGGGGTCAGCCTGATGAACCAAACTACTCAGTAATCTCCTCCATGAAGACTGGGGGATCAGCCTGATGAACCAAACTACTCAGTAATCTCCTCCATGAAGACTGGGGGGTCAGCCTGATGAACCAAACTACTCAGTAATCTCCTCCATGAAGACTGGGGGTCAGCCTGATGAACCAAACTACTCAGTAATCTCCTCCATGAAGACTGGGGGGTCAGCCTGATGAACCAAACTACTCAGTAATCTCCTCCATGAAGACTAGGGGGTCAACCTGATGAACCAAAGACTAGGGGGTCAGCCTGATGAACCAAACTACTCAGTAATCTCCTCCATGAAGACTGGGGGGTCAGCCTGATGAACCAAACTACTCAGTAATCTCCTCCATGGAGACTGGGGGATCAGCCTGATGAACCAAACTACTCAGTAATCTCCTCCATGAAGACTGGGGGGTCAGCCTGATGAACCAAACTACTCAGTAATCTCCTCCATGAAGACTGGGGGTCAGCCTGATGAACCAAACTACTCAGTAATCTCCTCCATGAAGACTGGGGGGGTCAGCCTGATGAACCAAACTACTCAGTAATCTCCTCCATGAAGACTGGGGGGTCAGCCTGATGAACCAAACTACTCAGTAATCTCCTCCATGAAGACTGGGGGTCAGCCTGATGAACCAAACTACTCAGTAATCTCCTCCATGAAGACTGGGGGTCAGCCTGATGAACCAAAGACTAGGGGGTCAGCCTGATGAACCAAACTACTCAGTAATCTCCTCCATGAAGACTGGGGGTCAGCCTGATGAACCAAAGACTGGGGGGTCAGCCTGATGAACCAAACTACTCAGTAATCTCCTCCATATAGACTGGGGGGTCAGCCTGATGAACCAAACTACTCAGTAATCTCCTCCATGAAGACTGGGGGGTCAGCCTGATGAACCAAACTACTCAGTAATCTCCTCCATATAGACTGGGGGTCAGCCTGATGAACCAAACTACCCAGTAATCTCCTCCATGAAGACTGGGGGTCAGCCTGATGAACCAAACTACTCAGTAATCTCCTCCATGAAGACTGGGGGTCAGCCTGATGAACCAAACTACTCAGTAATCTCCTCCATGAAGACTGGGGGTCAGCCTGATGAACCAAACTACTCAGTAATCTCCTCCATGGAGACTGGGGGTCAGCCTGATGAACCAAACTACTCAGTAATCTCCTCCATGGAGACTGGGGGTCAGCCTGATGAACCAAACTACTCAGTAATCTCCTCCATGAAGACTGGGGGGTCAGCCTGATGAACCAAAGACTGGGGGGTCAGCCTGATGAACCAAAGACTGGGGGGTCAGCCTGATGAACCAAACTACTCAGTAATCTCCTCCATGAAGACTGGGGGGTCAGCCTGATGAACCAAACTACTCAGTAATCTCCTCCATATAGACTGGGGGTCAGCCTGATGAACCAAACTACTCAGTAATCTCCTCCATGAAGACTGGGGGTCAGCCTGATGAACCAAACTACTCAGTAATCTCCTCCATGAAGACTGGGGGGTCAGCCTGATGAACCAAAGACTGGGGGGTCAGCCTGATGAACCAAACTACTCAGTAATCTCCTCCATGAAGACTGGGGGGTCAGCCTGATGAACCAAAGACTGGGGGGTCAGCCTGATGAACCAAACTACTCAGTAATCTCCTCCATATAGACTGGGGGTCAGCCTGATGAACCAAACTACTCAGTAATCTCCTCCATGAAGACTGGGGGGTCAGCCTGTTGAACCAAACTACTCAGTAATCTCTTCCATGGAGACTGGGGGGTCAGCCTGATGAACCAAACTACTCAGTAATCTCCTCCATGAACTGGGGGTCATCCTGATGAACCAAACTACTCAGTAATCTCCTCCATGAAGACTGGGGATCAGCCTGATGAACCAAACTACTCAGTAATCTCCTCCATGAAGACTGGGGGTCAGCCTGATGAACCAAACTACTCAGTAATCTCCTCCATGAAGACTGGGGATCAGCCTGATGAACCAAACTACTCAGTAATCTCCTCCATGAAGACTGGGGGTCAGCCTGATGAACCAAACTACTCAGTAATCTCCTCCATGAAGACTGGGGGTCAGCCTGATGAACCAAACTACTCAGTAATCTCCTCCATGAAGACTGGGGGTCAGCCTGATGAACCAAACTACTCAGTAATCTCCTCCATATAGACTGGGGGTCAGCCTGATGAACCAAACTACTCAGTAATCTCCTCCATGGAGACTGGGGGTCAGCCTGATGAACCAAACTACTCAGTAATCTCCTCCATATAGACTGGGGGTCAGCCTGATGAACCAAACTACTCAGTAATCTCCTCCATGGAGACTAGGGGGTCAGCCTGATGAACCAAACTACTCAGTAATCTCCTCCCTGAAGACTGGGGGGTCAGCCTGATGAACCAAACTACCCAGTAATCTCTTCCATGAAGACTGGGGGGTCAGCCTGATGAACCAAACTACTCAGTAATCTCCTCCATGTAGACTGGAGGTCAGCCTGATGAACCAAACTACTCAGTAATCTCCTCCATGAAGACTGGGGGATCAGCCTGATGAACCAAACTACTCAGTAATCTCCTCCATGAAGACTGGGGGTCAGCCTGATGAACCAAACTACTCAGTAATCTCCTCCATGAAGACTGGGGGTCAGCCTGATGAACCAAACTACTCAGTAATCTCCTCCATGGAGACTGGGGGGTCAGCCTGATGAACCAAACTACTCAGTAATCTCCTCCATGAAGACTGGGGGGTCAGCCTGATGAACCAAACTACTCAGTAATCTCCTCCATGAAGACTGGGGGTCAGCCTGATGAACCAAACTACTCAGTAATCTCCTCCATGAAGACTGGGGGATCAGCCTGATGAACCAAACTACTCAGTAATCTCCTCCATGAAGACTGGGGGTCAGCCTGATGAACCAAACTACCCAGTAATCTCCTCCATGAAGACTGGGGGTCAGCCTGATGAACCAAACTACTCAGTAATCTCCTCCATGAAGACTGGGGGATCAGCCTGATGAACCAAACTACTCAGTAATCTCCTCCATGAAGACTGGGGGTCAGCCTGATGAACCAAACTACCCAGTAATCTCCTCCATGAAGACTGGGGGTCAGCCTGATGAACCAAACTACCCAGTAATCTCCTCCATGAAGACTGGGGGTCAGCCTGATGAACCAAACTACTCAGTAATCTCCTCCATGAAGACTGGGGGATCAGCCTGATGAACCAAACTACTCAGTAATCTCCTCCATGAAGACTGGGGGTCAGCCTGATGAACCAAACTACTCAGTAATCTCCTCCATGGAGACTGGGGGTCAGCCTGATGAACCAAACTACCCAGTAATCTCCTCCATGAAGACTGGGGGTCAGCCTGATGAACCAAACTACCCAGTAATCTCTTCCATATAGACTAAGTCTCACACACTCACCCATCCTCACACCACATTTAAACAAAACATGTACTTTTTTTTAATTTTATTTTTATGATTATTGATCAATTAATACATAATTTGTAGGTTTTGTTATCTGTTTTAATGTATTGTATATAGTTGTTTTGTGGTGTGGTTAGGGTTAGGGTTAGATCAGCCCCCAGGGCTTCCATCCACACCTGTACACACCGCTTTTTAAATGTATTTGTTTTTATTTGTATTGTTGTTTAAAAATCACTTGTTTTCTTTGGTGCACATAAATTTAAACACTAAACTAAATACAGGCTAGTTATAAAAAACAGGAAGTGTTTCGGTCCAGAGTTTAGATCATAGGATGCACTGACTGACCCCCGCCAGGACTGATGACATCATCACCCAGGGACAATACCCCCACCTCCCCCCTCCCCTCACCTATCAATACCCCCCCCTACCCCCCCAGGACTGATGACATCATCACCCAGGCACAATACCCCACCTCCCCCCTCCCCTCACCTATCAATACCCCCCCCTACCCCCCCAGGACTGATGACATCATCACCCAGGGACAATACCCCCCACTCCTCACCTCTGCAGTCCTACGAGTTTCCATCGCTGTAGGTCAGTGAGGCTGAAGGGGCAGGAGAGCCAGGGCTGGATCCTCTCGCCACAGCGCCCGGGTCCAGGCACGTAGAGGGCTAGAGCGGACACCAGCCTCCTGACCCTGCCCTCCTCAGACCCCAGGACGACCAGGGTCCGACCACTCAGCAGGGACCACAGGGCATGCTGGGCAAACGGATACTGACGCACAAACCTGGAGGTGGAATGAAACACAACAGAAATAAATAAAGTCTTGCTGACGCACAAACCTGGGAGGGAGACCGAGAGATAGAGAAACTATTACTACTTCTGTCTAGAGTTTCATAGGGAATAGGCCGGGTGCCATTTCACAGCCCCAGAGTTTCATAGGGAATGGGCCGGGTGCCATTTCACAGCCCCAGAGTTTCATAGTGAATGGGCCGGGTGCCATTTCACAGCCCCAGAGTTTCATAGGGAATGGGCCGGGTGCCATTTCACAGCCCCAGAGTTTCATAGGGAATGGGCCGGGTGCCATTTCACAGCCCCAGAGTTTCATAGGGAATGGGCCGGGTGCCATTTCACAGCCCCAGAGTTTCATAGGGAATGGGCCGGGTGCCATTTCACAGCCCCAGAGTTTCATAGGGAATGGGCCGGGTGCCATTTCACAGCCCCAGAGTTTCATAGGGAATGGGCCGGGTGCCATTTCACAGCCCCAGAGTTTCATAGGGAATGGGCCGGGTGCCATTTCACAGCCCCAGAGTTTCATAGGGAATGGGCCGGGTGCCATTTCACAGCCCCAGAGTTTTATAGTGAATGGGCCGGGTGCCATTTCACAGCTCCAGTGGAGGCATGTCTACCCGGCCTATAGTGAATACCTGCAGACATTTGGCCCTCCGTGGAATGAGTTTGACATGTGTTGTAGAGCATGAACCTGCACGAGCGAGTCACTGCTTTGACGTTTGCAGAAAAGGATGTTGTCCAGGGTCACGCCAAGGTCATTTGCACTCTGGGAGGGGGACACTGTGGAGTTGTCAACCGTGATGAAGGTCTTTGAGCGGGCAGGTCTTCCCCGGGGAGGAAGAGCAGCTCCGTCTTGTCGAGGTTGAGCTTGAGGTGGTGGTCCGACATCCAAGTTGAGATATCTGCCAGGCACGCAGAGATGCTGTCACCACCTGGATGTCAGAAGGGGGGAAGGAGAAAAGTAGTTGGATGTCATCCGCATAGCAATGATAGGAGAGACCATGTGAGGATATGACGGAGCCGAGTGACTTGGGGTATAGAGGGAAGAGGAGAGGGCCTAGAACCGAGCCCTGGGGGACACCAGTAGTGAGAGTACGGGACACAGATGCTCTCCACGTCACCTGGTAGGAGCGGCCTGCCAGGTAGGATGCTATCCAAGAGTGTGCAGATCCTGAGACGCCCAGCCCTGAGAGGATGGAGAGGAGGATCTGATGGTTCACAGTGTCAAAGGCAGCAGACAGGTCTAGAAGGACAAGAGCAGAGGAGAGAGAGTTAGCTTTGGCAGTGCGGAGAGCCTCCGTGACACAGAGAAGAGCAGTCTCGGTTGAGTGACACATATTGAAGCCTGACTGGTTTGGGTCAAGAAGATCGTTCTGAGAGAGATAACGAGAGAGTTGATCAGAGACAGAATGCTCAAGTGAAGAAGGGATACCGGTCTGTAGTTTTTGACGTCAAGATGAGTCGAGCGTTGGTCTCTTAAGGAGGGGAGCGACTCGCTCCATTTTGAAGTCAAAGGGGACGCAGCCAGTGGTCAGGGATGAGTTGATGGGGGAAGTGAGGACTGGGAGAAGGTCTCCAGAGATGGTCAGGGATGAGTTGATGGGGGAAGTGAGGAATGGGAGAAGGTCTCCAGAGATGGTCTGGAGGAGTTGATTGGGGAAGTGAGGAATGGGAGAAGGTCTCCAGAGATGGTCTGGAGGAGTTGATTGGGGAAGTGAGGAATGGTAGAAGGTCTCCAGAGATGGTCAGGAGGAGGGGATGGGGTCGAGCGGGCAGGTTGTCGGGCGGCAGGACCTCACTAGTGAGTGGGACCAGTGGACTCAATAGGCTGAGTGAATGAGGAGCGGATGTCGTCGACCTTCTTTTCATCCGCAGAGAGGGAGGGGGTGGAGGATTAAGGATGGAGGAGGTGGAGGATTAAGGAGGGAGGGGGTGGAGGATTAAGGAGGGAGGAGATGGTGGATAGGTGGAGGATTAAGGAGGGAGGAGATGGAGGATTAAGGAGGGAGGAGATGGAGGATTAAGGAGGGAGGAGATGGAGGATTAAGGAGGGAGGGGGTGGAGGATTAAGGAGGGAGGAGATGGAGGATTAAGGAGGGAGGAGATGGAGGATTAAGGAGGGAGGAGATGGAGGATTAAGGAGGGAGGAGGTGGAGGATTAAGGAGGGAGGGGGTGGAGGATTAAGGAGGGAGGAGGTGGAGGATTAAGGAGGGAGGAGATGGAGGATTAAGGAGGGAGGAGATGGTGGATTAAGGAGGGAGGAGGTGGAGGATTAAGGAGGGAGGGGGTGGAGGATTAAGGAGGGAGGAGATGGAGGATTAAGGAGGGAGGAGATGGAGGATTAAGGAGGGAGGAGATGGTGGAAAATAGTTCCCTAGGGTTAGAGGGAGATGCTTAACATGTAGAGTGATAGAAAGTGGCTTTAGCAGCAGATCCAGAGGAAGAGAAGTTGGAGAGGAGAGAGTGAAAGGATGATAGTGGGGAGAACAAGTATTTGATACACTGCCGATTTTGCAGGTTTTCCTACTTACAAAGCATGTAGAGGTCTGTAATTTCTATCATAGGTACACTTCAACTGTGAGAGACGGAATCTAAAACAAAAATCCAGAAAATCACATTGTATGATTTTTAAGTAATTCATTTGCATTTTATTGCATGACATAAGTATTTGATACATCAGAAAAGCAGAACTTAATATTTGGTACAGAAACCTTTGTTTGCAATTACAGAGATCATACGTTTCCTGTAGGTCTTGACCAGGTTTGCACACACTGCAGCAGGGATTTTGGCCCACTCCTCCATACAGACCTTCTCCAGATCCTTCAGGTTTCGGGGCTGTCGCTGGGCAATACGGACTTTCAGCTCCCTCCAAAGATTTTCTATTGGGTTCAGGTCTGGAGACTGGCTAGGCCACTCCAGGACCTTGAGATGCTTCTTAGTTGCCCTGGCTGTGTGTTTCGGGTCGTTGTCATGCTGGAAGACCCAGCCACGACCCATCTTCAATGCTCTTACTGAGGGAAGGAGGTTGTTGGCCAAGATCTCGCGATACATGGCCCCATCCATCCTCCCCTCAATACGGTGCAGTCGTCCTGTCCCCTTTGCAGAAAAGCATCCCCAAAGAATGATGTTTCCACCTCCATGCTTCACGGTTGGGATGGTGTTCTTGGGGTTGTACTCATCCTTCTTCTTCCTCCAAACACGGCGAGTGGAGTTTAGACCAAAAAGCTATATTTTTGTCTCATCAGACCACATGACCTTCTCCCATTCCTCCTCTGGATCATCCAGATGGTCATTGGCAAACTTCAGACGGGCCTGGACATGCGCTGGCTTGAGCAGGGGGACCTTGCGTGCGCTGCAGGATTTTAATCCATGACGGCGTAGTGTGTTACTAATGGTTTTCTTTGAGACTGTGGTCCCAGCTCTCTTCAGGTCATTGACCAGGTCCTGCCGTGTAGTTCTGGGCTGATCCCTCACCTTCCTCATGATCATTGATGCCCCACGAGGTGAGATCTTGCATGGAGCCCCAGACCGAAGGTGATTGACCGTCATCTTGAACTACTTTCATTTTCTAATAATTGCGCCAACAGTTGTTGCCTTCTCACCAAGCTGCTTGCCTATTGTCTTGTAGCCCATCCCAGCCTTGTGCAGGTCTACAATTTTATCCCTGATGTCCTTACACAGCTCTCTGGTCTTGGCCATTGTGGAGAGGTTGGAGTCTGTTTGATTAAGTGTGTGGACAGGTGTCTTTTATACAGGTAACGAGTTCAAACAGGTGCAGTTAATACAGGTAATGAGTGGAGAACAGGAGGGCTTCTTAAAGAAAAACTAACAGGTCTGTGAGAGCCGGAATTCTTACTGGTTGGTAGGTGATCAAATACTTATGTCATGCAATAAAATGCAAATTAATTACTTAAAAATCATACAATGTGATTTTCTGGATTTTTGAAGTGTACCTATGATAAAAATTACAGACCTCTACATGCTTTGTAAGTAGGAAAACCTGCAAATTCGGCAGTGTATCAAATACTTGTTCTCCCCACTGTATATCCACAGTAAAACGAGTCCTATATCGACATAACCTAAAAGGCTGCTCAGCAAGGAAGAAGCCACTGCTCCAAAACGGCCATAAAAAAGCCAGACTACGGTTTGCAACTGCACACGGGGACAAAGATCGTACTTTTTGGAGAAATGTCCTCTGGTCTGATGAAACAAAAATAGAACTGTAGGTCCTCTGGAAGTTTAGTTTTCCTCCATTTTCTCTCAGCTGCCCGCAGCCCTGTTCTGTAAGCTCGCAATGAGTCACTCAGCCACGGAGCAGGAGGGGAGGGGACAGAGTGAATCATGGGATACGGAAAGGGAGGTGAGTAGGGTCGAAGAAGCAGAGTCAGGAGACAGAAGCAGAGTCAGGAGACAGGAGGGAGAAGGATTTAGTCGAAGGGAGAGATGATAGGATGGAAGAGGTCAGAGTAGTGGTCGAGAGAGAGCAAAGATGAGGTCAAAAGAGGCAAGGAGAGGTAAGAGAGTTGGAAAGAAATGAATCGAAAGCAGACGTCGGGAGGTTGAAGTCGCCCAGTACGAAGAGCGGTGAGCCATCGTCAGGAAATGATCTTTTCAAGGTGTCAAGCTCATTGATGAACTTTCCAAAGGCACCTGGCGGGCAATAGATCACAACAATGTTACGCTTGAGTGGACAAGTGACAGCGACGGCATGGAATCCAAATGAGGAGATGGACAGGTGAGAGAGAAAATAGAAAATCTCCACTTCTGAGAAATGAGTAGCCCTGTGCCACCACCGCGACGACCAGATGCTCTCGGACTATGAGAGAAAAACGTAGTCCGATGAAGAGAGAGCAGCCGGAGTAGCAGTGTTCTCTGGGGGTGATCCGTGTCTCCGTCAGGGTCAAAAGGTCAAGGGACTGAATGGCTGCACAGGCTGAGATGAACTCTGCGTTCTTGACCGCAGATCGGCAGTTTCCCAACGCTGCCGGAGACCAGGAATTCCACACGGGGTGGCGTGCTCAGGGTCTACTGCATTAGAAGGGTTGCAGCCAAGGGGGCGGGGGAGCGTCTGGACGCCTACAGGGAGAGGAGCCAACAGGTAGAGAAAACACACACACGTAGTTGACAACGCTACATAAAGAGCCAAATGAGATCATCTGTAAATAAGTGGTGAGGAGCCACCCTCTCTTTCTTTCCTCCAACAACTCCGCAGAAGAACTGTTTCGGTGACGGTGTTAAAGTTTTTCCCGACGAGACCTCCCGGTACTAATAGCTGATTACCTAGGAAGAGGAGAAACCACTCCCCCCTCCAATACAGCCACTGATTACAAAAACAACAAGTCACAAATTGGCCTTCCCTTTTAATCCCGGTTGATGTGTCAACAATCATCTGCAAGTTATGAGCAGTCAGCAGTTCACACACCAAGTGGGCTACTGGGCAGACAGACAGCACTTAGATGGCCCTTAGCAACAAGACAGGACTAGACGACAACAGATAAAGACAAAAAAAGATATGTATTACTCCTGGATAATCAGGAGACCTCTAGCTATAGAATTGATTAATGAAAATCAATGAGTGACTCACTTGAGCGCTCCCTGCCCGGCCTTCTTCCTCTGCGTCGCCACTCCCCCGTACCCCAGACGTGAGCCGGCCCGTTCGGACCCCGTAGAGGCTGACATGGTACAGTCCGACCCGTCCTGGTCCGAACCCCTGGAGGTGGTATCTCCCAGGGAGGAGACGGGCAGGTCCAGCCCAGCCCCAGGGCTCTGGCAGTGGGGGGAACCCAGGCCGTAGGCCCCCTGCACCGGCAGCAGGGCCTGGGGCTCCTGGTTGACCACCAGGGGAAAGGGTAGAGAGCCGGGCTGCTGCAGCCCAGAAGCAGGCAGCGTGTCTTGGGGAGAGGAGTCGTACAGGAAGCCCTCCTGAGACATGCAGCAGGCCGTGTCCATCTGGACCAGCAACTCAGGGTCAGGAAGTCTCTGTCTATCACCCTCCTCTGTCTCTCCCTCTCCCTCTCCGTTAAACACGCCTTCTGTCTCTCCCTCTCTCTCTCCGTTAAACACGCCTTCTGTCTCACCCTTACCCCCCTCCTCAGCCTCCAGCAGAAAAACAGGGGTCTGGTCTCCCTCCTCCTCCTCCTCCTCCTGTCCTCCCTCCCGTCCCTCCTCCTCCTCCTCTCCTCCACTCCTGTCACTACTAAAGCTGTCTTTATTCTCCTCAGAGCTTTCCTGTGTCTCCATGGTCAGATCAGAGAGTGACGACTCCAGCCTCTCCTCCCCAGCCAGGGTTTCACTCTGCTGGGCAGACTTAGCAGGGAAGGTGGGGTACACCTCCAGGACCTCCACAGGCTCCAGGGGCTCCGGGCACAGCACGATGGAAGGGGTGTGTGTGTGTGTGTGTGAGTGTGTGTGCGGGTCCGTCCCCATTGTGTGGTTGAGAGAACAGAAGATCCTTCCCAGCACCGCTACCTCTTCCTCCTCCTCCCCTAGCTCCTCCTCAAACAGGAAGTTGGTGATGTCCTGCTTCCTGCGGAGCGATCGGTCCAGGCGGCGGGTGTACAGGTAACACAGGTCCCCCCGGAAACACCTCTCCGTGTCGGCGAGTAGTTCCACGGTGACCTCGTAGGAGCTCTCCTCACACAGCTCCGTCAGGGTCTTCAGACGCTTGTCGAAACATTTGGCCGACTTCCCCTTTATCAGCTGAGGGGTGTAGGACTGTCTCCTCGTCCCCCCCTCCTCCTCCTCCTCCTCCTCCCCCCTCTCACGGTCAGGCCCGGGGTGTGTGTCGGTGTGTCTCTGTGACTCTGTGACGCAGTGTTGACAGTGTGCGGCGTGGGGGTCTCGGCGGGGGCGGAGGGGGTACGAGGTGATCTGCCTCAGCAGGTCTCGGTGCTCGTAGATACTCTTCTCCACCGCCGCAAGCTCATTGGCCTTCTCCACCGCGTGGGCGGAGTAACACCCCTGAGGCCCCGCCTCCCGCTGTAACCCCTCCTCTTTCTGCAGAATGGACCGCGTGTACCTGGCAGGAGAGGCCACAACAGGGGAGGAGTTACAACAGATAGTAGCAGTAGTAGTGTGTGTGTGTGTGTGGGTGTGTGTGGGAGTGTGTGTGTGTGTGTGTGTGTGTGTGGGAGTGTGTGTGTGTGTGTGGGTGTGTGTGGGAGTGTGTGTGTGTGTGTGTGTGTGGGAGTGTGTGTGTGTGTGTGTGTGTATGTGTGTGTGTGTGTCAGAGTTTGTGTGTCTGTGTGTGTGTGTGTGTGTGTGTGTGTCTGTGTGTGTGTGTGTGTGGGTGTGGGTGTGAGTGTGTGTGTGTGTCAGAGTTTGTGTGTCTGTGTGTGTGTGTGTGTGTGTGTCTGTGTGTGTGTGTGTGTCTGTGTGTCTGTGTGTGTGTCTGTGTGTGTGTGTGTGTGTGTGTGTGTGTGTATGTGTGTGTCAGAGTGTGTGCGCCGTCTTACTCCAGGTCTCGTAGCTTCCTCTGCAGCTCGCGGGCGAAGGCCCGGCGGTTTCCCGTCTTCAGGCACTCGGAGGCGCGGGAGAAGCGGAGCGACATCTCCTGGAACTGGCCCATGATCTTCCTCTCGTCGGCAGAGACGTAGGCCATGCAGAACGGGCGGACGAAGCCGCGAGCCTCCAGGTCGTACAGCGTCAGGTGGTGGACGTAGGCGAACGCCCCCTCCTTAGAGTCACCCAGAACCACACGAGAGTCCTCCACGAAACTACAGGGGGAGGAGAGAACAGGAGAGAATTACAGTAGAATAGAGTCGAATTAGAGTAGAATATAACAGAAAATAATTAGAGTAGAGAATAGTAAAAGAGGATATCATTAGAGTAGAATAAAAAATAAAACAGGATAGAATTGGAGTAGAATCCAATAGAACAGGATAGAATTGGAGTAGAATCCAATAGAACAGGATAGAATTGGAGTAGAATCCAATAGAACAGGATAGAATTGGAGTAGAATCCAATAGAACAGGATAGAATTGGAGTAGAATCCAATAGAACAGGATAGAATTGGAGTAGAATCCAATAGAACAGGATAGAATTGGAGTAGAATCCAATAGAACAGGATAGAATTGGAGTAGAATCCAATAGAACAGGATAGAATTGGAGTAGAATCCAATAGAACAGCTACCTGAGTCGTGGGTATCCGCTGCCGGGGGGGTGTCCTACGAACGAGGCCTGGTAGTCAACAGACATAATCCTCAGACTGAAGTAGTTGAGGTCAAAGGTCCCAAACACCTTAGGGTCATCGGGAATGGTGAGTAGAGGCTGGGGGCCCACCTGGAGGGGAGGACAACACAAGGTCAGCTCATCACACACACACACACACCGTCAGGACATACACACCTTCAGATCAACACACACACACACCCCTCCCCCAGTTGCCCGGGCTACGGACCTGCTCAGAGAACTCTGATATGAGGATGAAATCCTTAGTGAACTTGGCATATGATGTCTTGGCCCAGGGGTTGGCGTTGTTGTTCGATGGGAACAGAGGGACGGAGAACTCTTCTGGCACCACCCAGGGGTCGGGGTACCCGACCTCCCCAAAATCATCCTCCTTAGTAAACGCCACCACGTCTGGGGCACCAATCATCTTCTCTGGACCGGGCCGGGGTCAGCTATGACATCAGAGAAAGTCCATCCACTAGGCTAGCAGTCTGTCTGATGGTCGGTCTGACGATCTGTATCCCTCTACCGGCTGGGAGTAACGGTCTGTCTGTCTGACGATCTGTATCCCTCTACCGGCTGGGAGTAACGGTCTGTCTGTCTGACGATCTGTATCCCTCTACGGGCTGGGAGTAACGGTCTGTCTGTCTGACGATCTGTATCCCTCTACCGGCTGGGAGTAACGGTCTGTCTGTCTGACGATCTGTATCCCTCTACCGGCTGGGAGTAACGGTCTGTCTGTCTGACGATCTGTATCCCTCTACCGGCTGGGAGTAACGGTCTGTCTGTCTGACGATCTGTATCCCTCTACGGGCTGGGAGTAACGGTCTGTCTGTCTGACGATCTGTATCCCTCTACGGGCTGGGAGTAACGGTCTGTCTGTCTGACGATCTGTATCCCTCTACCGGCTGGGAGTAACGGTCTGTCTGTCTGACGATCTGTATCCCTCTACCGGCTGGGAGTAACGGTCTGTCTGTCTGACGATCTGTATCCCTCTACCGGCTGGGAGTAACGGTCTGTCTGTCTGACGATCTGTATCCCTCTACCGGCTGGGAGTAACGGTCTGTCTGTCTGACGATCTGTATCCCTCTACCGGCTGGGAGTAACGGTCTGTCTGTCTGACGATCTGTATCCCTCTACCGGCTGGGAGTAACGGTCTGTCTGTCTGACGATCTGTATCCCTCTACGGGCTGGGAGTAACGGTCTGTCTGTCTGACGATCTGTATCCCTCTACGGGCTGGGAGTAACGGTCTGTCTGTCTGACGATCTGTATCCCTCTACGGGCTGGGAGTAACGGTCTGTCTGTCTGACGATCTGTATCCCTCTACCGGCTGGGAGTAACGGTCTGTCTGTCTGACGATCTGTATCCCTCTACCGGCTGGGAGTAACGGTCTGTCTGTCTGACGATCTGTATCCCTCTACGGGCTGGGAGTAACGGTCTGTCTGTCTGACGATCTGTATCCCTCTACGGGCTGGGAGTAACGGTCTGTCTGTCTGACGATCTGTATCCCTCTACCGGCTGGGAGTAACGGTCTGTCTGTCTGACGATCTGTATCCCTCTACGGGCTGGGAGTAACGGTCCACGACACTGACAGTTGTCCTGTCTGTCTGTCTTTTTGACTGTCTGTCTCTTTGCCTGTCGGTCGGTCTGTCTGTCTGTCTGACTATCTGTATCCCTCTACCGGCTGGGAGTAACGGTCCACGACACTGACAGTTGTCCTGTCTGTCTGTCTCTTTGCCTGTCGGTCTGTCTGTCTGTCTGTCTGCTACCTGTTACCTCTACCAACTGGGAGTAGTCTTTGATGATATCACACGATGCAGGAAGACTCAACATGACATCTGACCAAAGGCTGCCTGTCTGTCTGTCTGTATATAAACAATAGCACTTTAACGCCGGGACTGGCTATCTATCTGTCTCCGTCCCCCCCCCGTACACTATCGACGTCAGACAGTTAGCTAGCAAACAGACGATGCGAAACGGAATACGACCGTATCCCGATCATCATCAATGACGCATTGCTCGTCCAGGAACCGTGCACCGTTACCGGGTAATATAGGCAAGTGGAACGTCATGCACTGGTAAAATAAAGTCCCATTGGTAAATACTATTTCATGTAAAATCTACATCCTGACCGTCGCCATATTTACTCCGTGACCAGCTCACGTAAAGCTAAACTCCTAAAATTACAAACTAATGTTACACATTCAACATGACTTCAGATTATGAAGCACATTTTTTAATCTTGAAAATAGTTACGCAGTATTTTTGACGTAAAATTAAAGGCCCTCGCATAGAAATGAATATTTACACGAACAGTAAGTTTACGACACTCATTTTACGACAGTTGTTGACAGGCGCGGAATTTGTAAAATCCGCAACATCAAATTTAGCAGCCTTTTTACCAACCCTTTCAGTTAGCAAAATAGTTTTAAAACAATGTATTTATTGCCATATTGGGTCCAAGCGATTGCACGTTACATTGTCTGGTGAACAGGGAAAGTGTACGCTTCAGCAAGTAGTTTCAGGGTTGGAAGTTTGACACGATTTAGCTAGCTAGCTACTCCCACCAAGCTAACAGACATGTGAGATCTGGAAAAGTTGTGTCACTGTGCATCAGTTGAATCAGTCAAACAACAGTTTGTAACAACGGTTCTGAAGTTAGATTGACTAAAGTTAGCTAAGGTGTTAGCTGGGCATGACGTGTAACGTTACGACAAGTCTAGCTCCAATGCGCCGTGGCTAGGCTGGCTAGCTAGCTATGCTGGTACACCGTCTGACTAGGGCTCTGTTCTCATCCGGACGATCGTTAACGTTACGGCTCCAGGTCCACAGGGGGTTTAGGGTTACCGGGAAGAAGAAGCGGACAGACTCCCCGGGAGACATGATCCGGCGGACTCAGATCAAACGGGTTCTGTGTGTGGCGGAGAAGAATGACGCGGCCAAGGGCATCGCAGAGATCATGTCCAACGGCAGAGCGAGGAGGGTGGGTCTTGGATGTGTGAGAGAGAGATGGTTTTGTCAGTACATGGGACGATTGTCGGGTTATCCCAGCACCCAGCTCTCTTCCCATGACACAATGTCTCACACATCAACAGGTGTGATTGTCTCTGTTTATCTCAGCTCTCTTCCCATGACACAATGTCTCACACATCAACAGGTGTGATTGTCTCTGTTTATCTCGGCTCTCTTCCCATGACATAATGTCTCACACATCAACAGGTGTGATTGTCTCTGTTTATCTCAGCTCTCTTCCCATGACACAATGTCTCTCACATCAACAGGTGTGATTGTCTCTGTTTATCTCAGCTCTCTTCCCATGACATAATGTCTCTCACATCAACAGGGTGATTGTCTCTGTTTATCTCAGCTCTCTTCCCATGACAAAATGTCTCACACATCAACAGGGTGATTGTCTCTGTTTATCTCGGCTCTCTTCCCATGACACAATGTCTCTCACATCAACAGGTGTGACTGGAAGTCTGGACACAGATCATTAGACTGGTTGGATTACTTCCTCGACATATCTGGGTTTAGCTAGCTACAGATTGTAACTCCAGATGATGTGATTTAACCAAAACATTTGGTATCCATTATACTGGGAGTTACAGGTTAGTTACTGTTTGGTGTAGCTCAGAGAATTTCCGACCCAACCTTAGCGGTACTGTCTTACATTTACGTCATTTAGCAGACGCTCTTATCCAGAGCCACTTACAAATTGGTGCATTCACCTTATAGCCAGTGGGATAACCACTTTACAATGGTTTTTTTTTTTTTTTGGGGGGGGGGGGGTGGGTAGAAGGATTACTTTATCCTATCCCAGGTATTCCTTAAAGACTTAGTCTTCATCCTCAATTCGTGGAAACAGGAGTCTCATAAAGGTGGTCCTCTGTAGCTCAGCTGGTAGAGCACGGTGCTTGTAACGCCAAGGTAGTGGGTTCGATCCCCGGGACCACCCATACACAAAAAAAAAATGTATGCACGCATGACTGTAAGTCGCTTTGGATAAAAGCGTCTGCTAAATGGCATATTATTATTATAATAAAATGTCCTTGTCCAGTTGCATGGGGTCTGTTTTGAATTTAGTAAATGCTCCGTTATTAAAATAATTACTTTTTTGTTCTCCATGAAGTAATCCAACAATGTGTACACCGCCATCTTGTCTCTTTCAAGTCTTCTGTCATTTACATTTAAGTCATTTAGCAGACGCTCTTATCCAGAGCGACTTACAGTTAGTGAGTGCATACATTTTTTTTCATACTGCCCCCCACCCCCCGTGGGAATCGAACCCACAACCCTGGCGTTGCAAACGCCATGCTCTACCAACTGAGCTACACAGGACTCATTAATCGAGACAGGTGTCTGTCATCATGATGTGATGCACTTTGGGGGTGGGACCCACCTGTCTCAATCAATGAGCGAACACTTGGAATAGACAAGTTGGATTACAACAAAAAATATTTATTTTAATAACGAAGAATTTACTAAAATTCAAACGGATCCCGTGCAACTGGACAAGGACATTTTATGAGACTCAGGTTTCCCACTAATTATCTGGTTTTCTAATCTGTAGCTACTCTGGGTTGTTATTCACTGTGTTTCCTGTCTGTGTTTCAGAGTGAGGGGCTGTCCGTCTATAACAAACTCTATGAGTTTGAATACAACCTGTTTGGACAGGTAAGCACATAACACTACCTCTGTTCTACATCAGATGTGTTTGGGATTTGGTGGGTGCTCATAGTGTGTGTGTGTGTGTGTGTGTGTGTGTGTGTGTGTGTCTGTGCGTGTGTGCGCGTGTGTGCGCGCGTCCCTACAGAATGTGACGGTGTGTATGACGTCAGTGTCCGGTCATCTGCTGGCTCTAGAGTTCAAAGCACAGTTCCAGAAATGGTGAGACTGACCACTTCTGCCATCACACACACAGAGTTACAGACAACACCTTGGATAGTGCTCAGAGTTACAGACAACACCTTGGATAGTGCTCAGAGTTACAGACAACACCTTGGATAGTGCTCAGAGTTACAGACAACACCTTGGATAGTGCTCAGAGTTACAGACAACACCTTGGATAGTGCTCAGAGTTACAGACAACACCTTGGATAGTGCTCAGAGTTACAGACAACACCTTGGATAGTGCTCAGAGTTACAGACAACACCTTGGATAGTGCACAGAGTTACAGACAACACCTTGTATAGTGCTCTCTCTCTCTGTGTGTGTCTGTCTGAGTGTGTGTGTAACAGTGTGTGTAACAGTATGTGTGTGTGTAACTGTGTGTGTGTGTGTCCCCAGGCACAGCTGTAATCCTGTCCTGCTGTTTGATGCTGAGGTGGAGAAGTATTGCCCTGAGAACTTTGTTCAGATCAAGGTAGTCCAGGACATTTACATTAGACTCTTAACCACTAAAGCTACCTACTGTTACTGTCTTCTGTCTTGAAATGTTACTGTGGTTCTCTGACACTTCGTTTGATTGGACTCATTGGCAAGTTGTTCAATGCATGTTGTTCAGAAAGACATAGAAAGAGTTTCAGAAAGACATAGAAAGAGTTTCAGAAAGACATAGAAAGAGTTTCAGAAAGACATAGAAAGAGTTTCAGAAAGACATAGAAAGAGTTTCAGAAAGACATAGAAAGAGTTTCAGAAAGACATAGAAAGAGTTTCAGAAAGACATAGAAAGAGTTTCAGAAAGACATAGAAAGAGTTTCAGAAAGACATAGAAAGAACAAGCTTCTCAGTCTGAAGTGTGTGTGTAACCTTGTGTGTCTCTGTGTGTGTGTGTGTGTCTCTGTGTGTGTGTCTCTGTGTGTGTGTCTGTGTGTGTGTGTCTCTGTGTGTGTGTCTCTGTCTGTGTGTCTGTGTGTGTGTGTGTCTGTGTGTGTGTGTCTCTGTGTGTGTGTGTCTCCTAGCGGACCCTAGAGAGAGAGGTGCGTCAGTGCCAGGTGCTAGTCATCTGGACAGATTGTGACAGGGAGGGAGAGAACATCGGCTTTGAGGTCATAGACGTCTGCAAAGCAGGTACACACCACACACACACACACACACACACACACACACACACACACACACACACACACACACACACACACACACACACACACACACACGTGTGCACTTCTGGCTGGATAACGTGTGTTGTGATAGCAGTCGCCCCTCTGTGTGTGTGTGTGTGTGTGTGTGTGTGTGTGTGTGTGTGTGTGTGTGTGTGTGTGTGTGTGTGTGTGTGTGTGTGTGTGTGTGTGTGTGTGTTCCAGTGAAGCCCGGTGTGCAGGTGTTCCGTGCACGGTTCTCTGAGATCACTCCTAACTCTATCAGGAGAGCATGTGACACGTTAACGGAACCAGACGGTAACGTCAGTGATGCTGTGGACGTACGTCAGGAGCTGGACCTCAGGATAGGTAACACTCACTCACACACCTGGCAGGTAACACACACACACACACACCTGGCAGGTAACACACACACACACACACACCTGGCAGGTAACACACACACACACACCTGGCAGGTAACACACACACACACCTGGCAGGTAACACACACACACACACCTGGCAGGTAACACACACACACACACCTGGCAGGTACACACACACACACACACACACACACACACACACACACACACACACACACACACACACACACACACACACCTGGCAGGTAACACACACACACACACACACACACACACACACACACACACACACACACACACACACACACACACACACACACACCTGGCAGGTAACACACACACACACACACACACACACACACACACACACACACACACACACACACACACACACACACACCTGGCAGGTAACACACACACACACACACACACACACACACACACACACACACACACACACACACACACACACACCTGGCAGGTAACACACACACACACACACACACACACACACACACACACACACACACACACACACACACACACACACACACACACACACACACCTGGCAGGTAAAACACACACACACACCTGGCAGGTAACACACACACACACACCTGGCAGGTAACACACACACACACACACCTGGCAGGTAACACACATACCTGGCAGGTAACACACACACACACACCTGGCAGGTAACACACACACACACACCTGGCAGGTAACACACACCCACACACCTGGCAGGTAACACACACACACACCTGGCAGGTAACACACACACACACACCTGGCAGGTAACACACACACACACCTGGCAGGTAACACACACACACACACACACCTGGCAGGTAACACACACACACCTGGCAGGTAACACACACACACACACCTGGCAGGTAACACACACACACACACCTGGCAGGTAACACACACACACACCTGGCAGGTAACACACACACACACACACACCTGGCAGGTAACACACACACACACACCTGGCAGGTAACACACACACCTGGCAGGTAACACACACACAAACACCTGGCAGGTAACACACACACAAACACCTGGCAGGTAACACTCACACACACCTGGCAGGTAACACACACACACACCTGGCAGGTAACACACACACACACCTGGCAGGTAACACACACACACACCTGGCAGGTAACACACACACACACCTGGCAGGTAACACACACACACACCTGGCAGGTAACACACACACACACCTGGCAGGTAACACACACACACACACCTGGCAGGTAACACACACACACACCTGGCAGGTAACACACACACACACCTGGCAGGTAACACACACACACACCTGGCAGGTAACACACACACACACACCTGGCAGGTAACACACACACCTGGCAGGTAACACACACACAAACACCTGGCAGGTAACACACACACACACCTGGCAGGTAACACACACACACACCTGGCAGGTAACACACACACACACACACACACCTGGCAGGTAACACACACACACACCTGGCAGGTAACACACACACACACACCTGGCAGGTAACACACACACCTGGCAGGTAACACACACACACACACACACACCTGGCAGGTAACACACACACAAACACCTGGCAGGTAACACACACACACACCTGGCAGGTAACACACACACACACCTGGCAGGTAACACACACACACACACCTGGCAGGTAACACACACACACACCTGGCAGGTAACACACACACACACCTGGCAGGTAACACACACACACACACCTGGCAGGTAACACACACACCTGGCAGGTAACACACACACAAACACCTGGCAGGTAACACACACACACACACCTGGCAGGTAACACACACACATACCTGGCAGGTAACACACACACACACACACACACCTGGCAGGTAACAGCCACACACACACACCTGGCAGGTAACTCACACACCTGGCAGGTAACACACACACACACACCTGGCAGGTAACACACACACACACACCTGGCAGGTAACAGCCACACACACACACCTGGCAGGTAACACACACACATACCTGGCAGGTAACACACACACATACCTGGCAGGTAACACACACACACACACCTGGCAGGTAACACACACACACACACCTGGCAGGTAACACACACACACACACACACCTGGCAGGTAACAGCCACACACACACACCTGGCAGGTAACACACACACACACACACACCTGGCAGGTAACAGCCACACACACACACCTGGCAGGTAACACACACACACACACACCTGGCAGGTAACACTAGGGCTCTGTAGAATCTACGTTGAGGACGGAATCACGGAATCCACACATTACAACTCAATTCAACAATATTCAAACGTGTATTGAACTTAGTAGGGAATCAACTAAACGTATTGAACTTAGTAGGGAATCAACTACATGTATTGAACTTAGTAGGGAATCAACTAAACGTATTGAACTTAGTAGGGAATCAACTAATGTATTGAACTTAGTAGGGAATCAACTAAACGTATTGAACTTAGTAGGGAATCAACTAATGTATTGAACTTAGTAGGGAATCAACTAAACGTATTGAACTTAGTAGGGAATCAACTAATGTATTGAACTTAGTAGGGAATCAACTAAATGTATTGAACTTAGTAGGGAATCAACTAAATGTATTGAACTTAGTAGGAAATCAACTAAATGTATTGAACTTAGTAGGGAATCAACTAAATGTATTGAACTTAGTAGGGAATCAACTAAATGTATTGAACTTAGTAGGGAATCAACTAAATGTATTGAACTTAGTAGGGAATCAACTAAATGTATTGAACTTAGTAGGGAATCAACTAAACGTATTGAACTTAGTAGGAAATCAACTACATGTATTGAACTTAGTAGGGAATCAACTACATGTATTGAACTTAGTAGGGAATCAACTACATGTATTGAACTTAGTAGGGAATCAACTACATGTATTGAACTTAGTAGGGAATCAACTACATGTATTGAACTTAGTAGGAAATCAACTAAATGTATTGAACTTAGTAGGAAATCAACTAAATGTATTGAACTTAGTAGGGAATCAACTACATGTATTGAACTTAGTAGGAAATCAACTAAATCTATTTAATTTATTAGAAAATGTTGCCCAAGTGAATCATAATACATGAAAATGCATCAGTGAATCGGATTTACATGCAAACGTTCTGAAACGGCACAGGAGTGTGTGTGTTGTGTTGTGAGGTTTACGTATTAGACATAACTTGAAACACTTTGTGTAGCCGTTAGCAACATTAGCGATGACGCTAATGCTAACCTTCTTCTGGTAGAGATGGAAAGGCTTAGCGATGACGCTAATGCTAACCTTTCTTCTGGTAGAGATGGAAAGGCTTAGCGATGACGCTAATGCTAACCTTTCTTCTGGTAGAGATGGAAAGGCTTAGCGATGATGCTAATGCTAACCTTTCTTCTGGTAGAGATGGAAAGGCTTAGCGATGATGCTAATGCTAACCTTTCTTCTGGTAGAGATGGAAAGGCTTAGCGATGACGCTAATGCTAACCTTTCTTCTGGTAGAGATGGAAAGGCTTAGCGATGACGCTAATGCTAACCTTTCTTCTGGTAGAGATGGAAAGGCTTAGCGATGACGCTAATGCTAACCTTTCTTCTGGTAGAGATGGAAAGGCTTAGCGATGATGCTAATGCTAACCTTTCTTCTGGTAGAGATGGAAAGGCTTAGCGATGATGCTAATGCTAACCTTTCTTCTGGTAGAGAGGGAAAGGCTTAGCGATGATGCTAATGCTAACCTTTCTTCTGGTAGAGATGGAAAGGCTTTCCCCAAAACATTCTCTATTAAATGTTAACTACAAAGTAGCCTATTCCTAGCTGGCAGAATGATATCATGATTATTATTTGCATCAATCCAGTGGCCATTTGTTATGCAAACTCTGCAATCGCATGATCGCTACAGAAACATCGCTAACCAAACAACGGTCTCTTTCTTCCGGGTTGGTACTTACATTAAAACTAACTACACCCATTTATTTTTATTTTTATTTTTATTTTTTTTTCCTTTAGTTTATTTAGTAAATATTTTCTTAACTCTATTTTCTTAAAACTGCATTGTTGGTTAAGGGCTTGTCAGTAAGCATTTCACGGTAAGGTCTACACCTGTTGTATTCGGCGCATGTGACAAATTTGAAATCTAAATTTCTTCAACATAAAACATTTTTTATTAGAAAAGTGTGATTTTGAGAGAGAAAACCTTCAAAAACGGGGAAAAAACAGAAACCTGGAATTCAACAAAACGGAATCAGGGCCCTAAAACCCCAAATATACTGATAAAAACAGTCAAATCACAGGTTGCTGGGCTCATGGCGTGGCTCATATGGGGTCCATCTCAGTTGTCCACTTCCTCTCCTCGTCAACTTTCACCTTTCCTTCATTTAACTGATAACGCAAGACTGGTGAGTCAGCTCCATCTCTTCTCCTCCTCTCTCTCCTCTCCTCTCCTCCTCTCTCTCTTCTCCTCCTCTCTCTCCTCCTCCTCTCTCTCCTCTCTTCTCCTCCTCTCTCTCTTCTCCTCCTCTCTCTCTCTCCTCTCCTCATCTCTCCTCTCCTCTCCTCCTCTCTCTCTTCTCCTCCTCTCTCTCCTCCTCCTCTCTCTCCTCTCTTCTCCTCCTCTCTCTCTTCTCCTCCTCTCTCTCTCTCCTCTCCTCATCTCTCCTCTCCTCTCCTCCTCACCTCTCTCTCCTATCCTCCTCTCCTCCTCATCTCTCTCTCCTCTCCTCATCTCTCTTCTCCTCACCTCTCTCCTCTCCTCTCTTCTCCTCTCTTCTCCTCTCTCTCCTCATCTCTCTCTCCTCTCCTCCTCTCCTCTCCTCACCTCTCTCCTCTCCTCTCCTCCTCCTCCTCTCTCCTCCTCATCTCTCCTCTCCTCCTCCTCCTCATCTCTCCTCTCCTCCTCCTCCTTCTCTCTCCTCCTCATCTCTCCTCTCCTCCTCCTCTCTCCTTTCCTCCTCTCCTCTCCTCTTCCTCTCTCCTCTCCTCTCCTCCTCCTCCTCCTCCTCGCTCCTCTCCTCCTCCTCGCTCCTCTCCTCCTCACCTCTCCTCTCCTCTCCTCTCCTCTCCTCTCCTCTCCTCTTCTCCTCCAGGTGCATCGTTTACCAGGTTCCAGACACTCCGCCTCCAGAAGATCTTCCCAGCCTCATTAGCCAATCAACTGATCTCGTATGGCAGCTGTCAGTTCCCTACGCTGGGATTCGTTGTGGAACGCTTCAAATCCATCCAGGCATTTATACCTGAGACCTTCTACAAGATCAGAGGTACACACACACACACACACTCACACACTCACACTCACACACACACACTCACTTTTTGTATAAAAACAATTGCAGTAATAATTGTGATGTGTGTGTGTGTGTGTGTGTCTGTGTGTGTCTGTGTGTGTGTGTGTGTGTGTGTGTGTCTGTGTGTGTGTGTGTGTCAGTCCTTCATGAGGTAGAGGAGGAGTCAGTAGAGTTCAGCTGGAAGAGGAACCGACTGTTCAACCACACAGCCTGTCTAGTGATCTACCAGATCTGCATGGAGGTAGGAGGGGTGCCTGTCTAGTGATCTACCAGATCTGCATGGAGGTAGGAGGGGTGCCTGTCTAGTGATCTACCAGATCTGCATGGAGGTAGGAGGGGTGCCTGTCCAGTAATCTACCAGATCTGCATGGAGGTAGGAGGGGTGCCTGTCTAGTGATCTACCAGATCTGCATGGAGGTAGGAGGGGTGCCTGTCTAGTGATCTACCAGATCTGCATGGAGGTAGGAGGGGTGCCTGTCCAGTAATCTACCAGATCTGCATGGAGGTAGGAGGGGTGCCTGTCTAGTGATCTACCAGATCTGCATGGAGGTAGGAGGGGTGCCTGTCCAGTAATCTACCAGATCTGCATGGAGGTAGGAGGGGTGCCTGTCCAGTAATCTACCAGATCTGCATGGAGGTAGGAGGGGTGCCTGTCCAGTAATCTACCAGATCTGTATGGAGGTAGGAGGGGTGCCTGTCCAGTAATCTACCAGATCTGTCTGGAGGTAGAAGGGGTGCCTGTCCAGTAATCTACCAGATCTGTATGGAGGTAGGAGGGGTGTCTGTCCAGTAATCTAACAGATCTGTATGGAGGTAGGAGGGGTGCCTGTCCAGTAATCTACCAGATCTGTCTGGAGGTAGGAGGGGTGCCTGTCCAGTAATCTACCAGATCTGCATGGAGGTAGGAGGGGTGCCTGTCCAGTAATCTACCAGATCTGTATGGAGGTAGGAGGGGTGCCTGTCCAGTAATCTACCAGATCTGTATGGAGGTAGGAGGGGTGCCTGTCCAGTAATCTACCAGATCTGTATGGAGGTAGGAGGGGTGCCTGTCCAGTAATCTACCAGATCTGTCTGGAGGTAGGAGGGGTGCCTGTCCAGTAATCTACCAGATCTGTATGGAGGTAGGAGGGGTGCCTGTCCAGTAATCTACCAGATCTGCATGGAGGTAGGAGGGGTGCCTGTCCAGTAATCTACCAGATCTGTATGGAGGTAGGAGGGGTGCCTGTCCAGTAATCTACCAGATCTGTATGGAGGTAGGAGGGGTGCCTGTCCAGTAATCTACCAGATCTGTATGGAGGTAGGAGGGGTGCCTGTCCAGTAATCTACCAGATCTGTATGGAGGTAGGAGGGGTGCCTGTCCAGTAATCTACCAGATCTGTATGGAGGTAGGAGGGGTGCCTGTCTAGTGCTCTACCAGATCTGTATGGAGGTAGGAGGGGTGCCTGTCCAGTAATCTACCAGATCTGCATGGAGGTAGGAGGGGTGCCTGTCCAGTAATCTACCAGATCTGTATGGAGGTAGGAGGGGTGCCTGTCCAGTAATCTACCAGATCTGTATGGAGGTAGGAGGGGTGCCTGTCCAGTAATCTACCAGATCTGCATGGAGGTAGGAGGGGTGCCTGTCCAGTAATCTACCAGATCTGTCTGGAGGTAGGAGGGGTGCCTGTCCAGTAATCTACCAGATCTGTATGGAGGTAGGAGGGGTGCCTGTCCAGTAATCTACCAGATCTGTATGGAGGTAGGAGGGGTGCCTGTCCAGTAATCTACCAGATCTGTCTGGAGGTAGGAGGGGTGCCTGTCCAGTAATCTACCAGATCTGCATGGAGGTAGGAGGGGTGCCTGTCCAGTAATCTACCAGATCTGTCTGGAGGTAGGAGGGGTGCCTGTCTAGTGCTCTACCAGATCTGTATGGAGGTAGGAGGGGTGCCTGTCCAGTAATCTACCAGATCTGTCTGGAGGTAGGAGGGGTGCCTGTCTAGTGCTCTACCAGATCTGTATGGAGGTAGGAGGGGTGCCTGTCCAGTAATCTACCAGATCTGTATGGAGGTAGGAGGGGTGCCTGTCTAGTGCTCTACCAGATCTGTATGGAGGTAGGAGGGGTGCCTGTCTAGTAATCTACCAGATCTGTATGGAGGTAGGAGGGGTGCCTGTCCAGTAATCTACCAGATCTGTATGGAGGTAGGAGGGGTGCCTGTCCAGTAATCTACCAGATCTGTATGGAGGTAGGAGGGGTGCCTGTCCAGTAATCTACCAGATCTGTCTGGAGGTAGGAGGGGTGCCTGTCCAGTAATCTACCAGATCTGTATGGAGGTAGGAGGGGTGCCTGTCCAGTAATCTACCAGATCTGTATGGAGGTAGGAGGGGTGCCTGTCCAGTAATCTACCAGATCTGCATGGAGGTAGGAGGGGTGCCTGTCCAGTAATCTACCAGATCTGTCTGGAGGTAGGAGGGGTGTCTGTCTAGTGCTCTACCAGATCTGCATTGAGGTAGGAGGGGTGCCTGTCCAGTAATCTACCAGATCTGTATGGAGGTAGGAGGGGTGCCTGTCCAGTAATCTACCAGATCTGTATGGAGGTAGGAGGGGTGCCTGTCCAGTAATCTACCAGATCTGTATGGAGGTAGGAGGGGTGCCTGTACAGTAATCTACCAGATCTGTATGGAGGTAGGAGGGGTGTCTGTCCAGTAATCTACCAGATCTGTATGGAGGTAGGAGGGGTGCCTGTCCAGTAATCTACCAGATCTGTATGGAGGTAGGAGGGGTGCCTGTCCAGTAATCTACCAGATCTGTATGGAGGTAGGAGGGGTGCCTGTCCAGTAATCTACCAGATCTGTATGGAGGTAGGAGGGGTGCCTGTCCAGTAATCTACCAGATCTGTCTGGAGGTAGGAGGGGTGCCTGTCCAGTAATCTACCAGATCTGTATGGAGGTAGGAGGGGTGTCTGTCCAGTAATCTACCAGATCTGTCTGGAGGTAGGAGGGGTGTCTGTCCAGTAATCTACCAGATCTGTCTGGAGGTAGGAGGGGTGCCTGTCCAGTAATCTACCAGATCTGTATGGAGGTAGGAGGGGTGCCTGTCCAGTAATCTACCAGATCTGTCTGGAGGTAGGAGGGGTGCCTGTCCAGTAATCTACCAGATCTGCATGGAGCTAGGAGGGGTGCCTGTCCAGTAATCTACCAGATCTGTATGGAGGTAGGAGGGGTGCCTGTCCAGTAATCTACCAGATCTGCATGGAGCTAGGAGGGGTGCCTGTCCAGTAATCTACCAGATCTGTCTGGAGGTAGGAGGGGTGCCTGTCCAGTAATCTACCAGATCTGTATGGAGGTAGGAGGGGTGCCTGTCCAGTAATCTACCAGATCTGTCTGGAGGTAGGAGGGGTGCCTGTCCAGTAATCTAACAGATCTGTATGGAGGTAGGAGGGGTGCCTGTCCAGTAATCTACCAGATCTGTATGGAGGTAGGAGGGGTGCCTGTCCAGTAATCTACCAGATCTGTATGGAGGTAGGAGGGGTGCCTGTCCAGTAATCTACCAGATCTGCATGGAGGTAGGAGGGGTGCCTGTCCAGTAATCTACCAGATCTGTATGGAGGTAGGAGGGGTGCCTGTCCAGTAATCTACCAGATCTGCATGGAGGTAGGAGGGGTGCCTGTCCAGTAATCTACCAGATCTGTATGGAGGTAGGAGGGGTGCCTGTCTAGTGCTCTACCAGATCTGTATGGAGGTAGGAGGGGTGCCTGTCCAGTAATCTACCAGATCTGTATGGAGGTAGGAGGGGTGCCTGTCCAGTAATCTACCAGATCTGTATGGAGGTAGGAGGGGTGCCTGTCCAGTAATCTACCAGATCTGTATGGAGGTAGGAGGGGTGCCTGTCCAGTAATCTACCAGATCTGTATGGAGGTAGGAGGGGTGCCTGTCCAGTAATCTACCAGATCTGTATGGAGGTAGGAGGGGTGCCTGTCCAGGGCTCTTCAGTTCTCTGTCAACAGCTCTGGGGGACATTCCTGCAGTCAGATGTTTAAATATTAAATACTAATCTATCTGCTACAGTGATGATGATGTAATATCCTGAATTCCTAGGATCCCATAGCAACCGTCACCTCTGTAACCAGTAAACCCAAAAGCAAGTGGAGGCCGTTGCCCCTGGACACAGTGGTGAGGGGACACACACACACCACATACACACCACATACACACACACACACACACACCACATCTACACACACACACCACATCTACACACACACACCACATCTACACACACACACCACATCTACACACACACACCACATCTACACACACACACACCATATCTACACACACACACACACCACATCTACACACACACACCACATCTACACACACACACCACATCTACACACACACACCACATCTACACACACACACCACATCTACACACACACACCACATCTACACACACACACACACTTTCTGTCTATTTACCAATGATCTGCCTGTGTTGTTGTCTGGTCCAATAGGAAATGGAGAAGCTGGTTTCCAGGAAGTTGAGAATCGGCGCCAAAG
>NW_028162044.1:87500-112500 GCF_964263955.1 Coregonus lavaretus
TATATACACCCCATCAAGTACACTAACACACTACAGGTATATATATATATATATATATATACACCCCACCAAGTACACTAACACACTACAGGTATATATATATATATACACCCCATCAAGTACACTAACACACTACAGGTATATATATATATATATACACCCCATCAAGTACACTAACACACTACAGGTATATATATATATATATATACACCCCATAAAGTACACTAACACACTACAGGTATATATATATATATATATACACCCCATCAAGTACACTAACACACTACAGGTATATATATATATATATACACCCCATCAAGTACACTAACACACTACAGGTATATATATATATATATATATACACCCCATCAAGTACACTAACACACTACAGGTATATATATATATATATATACACCCCATCAAGTACACTAACACACTACAGGTATATATATATATATACACCCCACCAAGTACACTAACACACTACAGGTATATATATATATATACACCCCACCAAGTACACTAACACACTACAGGTATATATATATATATATATATATATATATATATATATATATATACACCCCATCAAGTACACTAACACACTACAGGTATATATATATATACACCCCATCAAGTACACTAACACACTACAGGTATATATATATATATATATATATATATATATACACCCCATCAAGTACACTAACACACTACAGGTATACACCCCATCAAGTACACTAACACACTACAGGTATATATATATATATATATATATACACCCCATCAAGTACACTAACACACTACAGGTATATATATATATATATATATACACCCCATCAAGTACACTAACACACT
Source organism: Coregonus lavaretus (assembly GCF_964263955.1). NCBI lineage: Eukaryota > Metazoa > Chordata > Actinopteri > Salmoniformes > Salmonidae > Coregonus > Coregonus lavaretus. Next base: position 88,359 of record NW_028162044.1, read on the forward strand.
ACAGGTATATATATATATATATATATACACCCCATCAAGTACACTAACACACTACAGGTATATATATATATATATATACACCCCATCAAGTACACTAACACACTACAGGTATATATATATATATACACCCCACCAAGTACACTAACACACTACAGGTATATATATATATATATACACCCCATCAAGTACACTAACACACTACAGGTATATATATATATATACACCCCACCAAGTACACTAACACACTACAGGTATATATATATATATATACACCCCATCAAGTACACTAACACACTACAGGTATATATATATATATACACCCCACCAAGTACACTAACACACTACAGGTATATATATATATATACACCCCATCAAGTACACTAACACACTACAGGTATATATATATATATATATACACCCCATCAAGTACACTAACACACTACAGGTATATATATATATATATATATATATATATACACCCCATCAAGTACATTAACACACTACAGGTATATATATATATATATATATATACACCCCATCAAGTACACTAACACACTACAGGTATATATATATATATATATATACACCCCATCAAGTACACTAACACACTACAGGTATATATATATATATATATATATATACACCCCATCAAGTACACTAACACACTACAGGTATATATATATATATATATACACCCCACCAAGTACACTAACACACTACAGGTATATATATATATATATACACCCCACCAAGTACACTAACACACTACAGGTATATATATATATACACCCCATCAAGTACACTAACACACTACAGGTATATATATATATATATATACACCCCATCAAGTACACTAACACACTACAGGTATATATATATATATATATACACCCCATCAAGTACACTAACACACTACAGGTATATATATATATATATATATACACCCCATCAAGTACACTAACACACTACAGGTATATATATATATATATATATATACACCCCATCAAGTACACTAACACACTACAGGTATATATATATATATATATATATATATATATATATACACCCCATCAAGTACACTAACACACTACAGGTATATATATATATATATATATATATATATATATACACCCCATCAAGTACACTAACACACTACAGGTATATATATATACAGTGGGGAGAACAAGTATTTGATACACTGCCGATTTTTCAGGTTTTCCTACTTACAAAGCATGTAGAGGTCTGTAATTTTTACCATAGGTACACTTCAACTGTGAGAGACGGAATCTAAAACAAAAATCCAGAAAATCACATTGGATGATTTTTAAGTAATTAATTTGCATTTTATTGCGTGACATAAGTATTTGATCACCTACCAACCAGTAAGAATTCCGGCTCTCACAGACCTGTTAGTTTTTCTTTAAGAAGCCCTCCTGTTCTCCACTCATTACCTGTATTAACTGCACCTGTTTGAACTCATTACCTGTATAAAAGACACCTGTCCACACACTCAATCAAACAGACTCCAAACTCTCCACAATGGCCAAGACCAGAGAGCTGTGTAAGGACATCAGGGATACAATTGTAGACCTGCACAAGGCTGGGATGGGCTACAGGACAATAGGCAAGCAGCTTGGTGAGAAGGCAACAACTGTTGGCGCAATTATTAGAAAATGGAAGAAGTTCAAGATGACGGTCAATCACCCTTGGTCTGGGGCTCCATGCAAGATCTCACCTCGTGGGGTATCAATGATCATGAGGAAGGTGAGGGATCAGCCCAGAACTACACGGCAGGACCTGGTCAATGACCTGAAGAGAGCTGGGACCACAGTCTCAAAGGAAACCATTAGTAACACACTACGCCGTCATGGATTAAAATCCTGCAGCGCACGCAAGGTCCCCCTGCTCAAGCCAGCGCATGTCCAGGCCCGTCTGAAGTTTGCCAATGACCATCTGGATGATCCAGAGGAGGAATGGGAGAAGGTCGTGTGGTCTGATGAGACAAAAATAGAGCTTTTTGGTCTAAACTCCACTCGCCGTGTTTGGAGGAAGAAGAAGAATGAGTACAACCCCAAGAACACCATCCCAACCGTGAAGCATGGAGGTGGAAACATCATTCTTTGGGGATGCTTTTCTGCAAAGGGGACAGGACGACTGCACCGTATTTAGGGGAGGATGGATGGGGCCATGTATCGCGAGATCTTGGCCAACAACCTCCTTCCCTCAGTAAAAGCATTGAAGATGGGTCGTGGCTGGGTCTTCCAGCATGACAACGACCCGAAACACACAGCCAGGGCAACTAAGGAGTGGCTCCGTAAGAAGCATCTCAAGGTCCTGGAGTGGCCTAGCCAGTCTCCAGACCTGAACCCAATAGAAAATCTTTGGAGGGAGCTGAAAGTCCGTATTGCCCAGCGACAGCCCCGAAACCTGAAGGATCTGGAGAAGGTCTGTATGGAGGAGTGGGCCAAAATCCCTGCTGCAGTGTGTGCAAACCTGGTCAAGACCTACAGGAAACGTATGATATCTGTAATTGCAAACAAAGGTTTCTGTACCAAATATTAAGTTCTGCTTTTCTGATGTATCAAATACTTATGTCATGCAATAAAATGCAAATTAATTACTTAAAAATCATAAAATGTGATTTTCTGGATTTTTGTTTTAGATTCCGTCTCTCACAGTTGAAGTGTACCTATGATAAAAATGACAGACCTCTACATGCTTTGTAAGTAGGAAAACCTGCAAAATCGGCAGTGTATCAAATACTTGTTCTCCCCACTGTATATATATATATATACACCCCATCAAGTACACTAACACACTACAGGTATATATATATATATATATATATATATACACCCCATCAAGTACACTAACACACTACAGGTATATATATATATATACAGTGGGGAGAACAAGTATTTGATACACTGCCGATTTTGCAGGTTTTCCTACTTACAAAGCATGTAGAGGTCTGTAATTTTTATCATAGGTACACTTCAACTGTGAGAGACGGAATCTAAAACAAAAATCCAGAAAATCACATTGGATGATTTTTAAGTAATTCATTTGCATTTTATTGCATGCCATAAGTATTTGATCACCTACCAACCAGTAAGAATTCCGGCTCTCACAGACCTGTTAGTTTTTCTTTAAGAAGCCCTCCTGTTCTCCACTCATTACCTGTATTAACTGCACCTGTTTGAACTCGTTACCTGTATAAAAGACACCTGTCCACACACTCAATCAAACAGACTCCAACCTCTCCACAATGGCCAAGACCAGAGAGCTGTGTAAGGACATCAGGGATACAATTGTAGACCTGCACAAGGCTGGGATGGGCTACAGGACAATAGGCAAGCAGCTTGGTGAGACGGCAACAACTGTTGGCGCAATTATTAGAAAATGGAAGAAGTTCAAGATGACGGTCAATCACCCTCGGTCTGGGGCTCCATGCAAGATCTCACCTCGTGGGGCATCAATGATCATGAGGAAGGTGAGGGATCAGCCCAGAACTACACGGCAGGACCTGGTCAATGATCTGAAGAGAGCTGGAACCACAGTCTCAAAGAAAACCATTAGTAACACACTACGCCGTCATGGATTAAAATCCTGCAGCGCACGCAAGGTCCCCCTGCTCAAGCCAGCGCATGTCCACGCCCGTCTGAAGTTTGCCAATGACCATCTGGATGATCCAGAGGAGGAATGGGAGAAGGTCATGTGGTCTGATGAGACAAAAATATAGCTTTTTGGTCTAAACTCCACTCGCCGTGTTTGGAGGAAGAAGAAGGATGAGTACAACCCCAAGAACACCATCCCAACCGTGAAGCATGGAGGTGGAAACATCATTCTTTGGGGATGCTTTTCTGCAAAGGGGACTGGATGACTGCACCGTATTGAGGGGAGGATGGATGGGGCCATGTATCGCGAGATCTTGGCCAACAACCTCCTTCCCTCAGTAAGAGCATTGAAGATGGGTCGTGGCTGGGTCTTCCAGCATGACAACGACCCGAAACACACAGCCAGGGCAACTAAGGAGTGGCTCCGTAAGAAGCATCTCGAGGTCCTGGAGTGGCCTAGCCAGTCTCCAGACCTGAACCCAATAGAAAATCTAATGAGGGAGCTGAAAGTCCGTATTGCCCAGCGACAGCCCCGAAACCTGAAGGATCTGGAGAAGGTCTGTATGGAGGAGTGGGCCAAAATCCCTGCTGCAGTGTGTGCAAACCTGGTCAAGACCTACAGGAAACATATGATCTCTGTAATTGCAAACAAAGGTTTCTGTACCAAATATTAAGTTCTGCTTTTCTGATGTATCAAATACTTATGTCATGCAATAAAATGCAAATGAATTACTTAAAAATCATACAATGTGATTTTCTATGATTTTTGTTTTAGATTCCGTCTCTCACAGTTGAAGTGTACCTATGATAAAAATTACAGACCTCTACATGCTTTGGAAGTAGGAAAACCTGCAAAATCGGCAGTGTATCAAATACTTGTTCTCCCCACTGTATATATATATATACACCCCATCAAGTACACTAACACACTACAGGCTGTAAAACAGTGGTAAGTGTTACTGAGTGGACTATCCTGGCTAGATCGTTTTAGATCTTTAAAACAGTGGTGAGTGTTACTGAGTGGACTATCCTGGCTAGATCGTTTAGATCTTTAAAACAGTGGTGAGTGTTACTGAGTGGACTATCCTGGCTAGATCGTTTAGATCTTTAAAACAGTGGTGAGTGTTACTGAGTGGACTATCCTGGCTAGATCGTTTAGATCTTTAAAACAGTGGTGAGTGTTACTGAGTGGACTATCCTGGCTAGATCGTTTTAGATCTTTAAAACAGTGGTGAGTGTTACTGAGTGGGCTATCCTGGCTAGATCGTTTAGATCTTTAAAACAGTGGTGAGTGTTACTGAGTGGACTATCCTGGCTAGATCGTTTAGATCTTTAAAACAGTGGTGAGTGTTACTGAGTGGACTATCCTGGCTAGATCGTTTTAGATCTTTAAAACAGTGGTGAGTGTTACTGAGTGGACTATCCTGGCTAGATCGTTTTAGATCTTTAAAACAGTGGTGAGTGTTACTGAGTGGACTATCCTGGCTAGATCGTTTAGATCTTTAAAACAGTGGTGAGTGTTACTGAGTGGACTATCCTGGCTAGATCGTTTAGATCTTTAAAACAGTGGTGAGTGTTACTGAGTGGACTATCCTGGCTAGATCGTTTTAGATCTTTAAAACAGTGGTGAGTGTTACTGAGTGGACTATCCTGGCTAGATCGTTTTAGATCTTTAAAACAGTGGTGAGTGTTACTGAGTGGACTATCCTGGCTAGATCGTTTTAGATCTTTAAAACAGTGGTGAGTGTTACTGAGTGGACTATCCTGGCTAGATCGTTTTAGATCTTTAAAACAGCGGTAAGTGTTACTGAGTGGACTATCCTGGCTAGATCTGGAATGTGTTTTCTGTCTCCAGGGCAACGAGCAGCGTGTGTATGAGTTCATTGTGCGTCACTTCCTGGCGTGCGTATCCCAAGATGCTGTGGGGCAGGAAACGGTGGTTGAGGTGGAGATGGCTAACGAGAGGTTCTCCGCTAACGGCCTCATGATCATCAGGAGAAACTACCTGGACGTTTACCCCTACGACCGCTGGAGCGCCAAGGTGGGGAGGTGTTGACTGATATCATTTATCATGTTGAATATACGACCGCTGGAGCGCCAAGGTGGGGAGGTGTTGACTGATATCATTTATCATGTTGAATATACGACCGCTGGAGCGCCAAGGTGGGGAGGTGTTGACTGATATCATTTATCATGTTGAATATATGAGGGGTCCACGCTAAGGTGGGGAGGTGTTGACTGATATCATTTATCATGTTGAATAGATGAGGGGCCCATTATGGACCCCCGGGGGACTACACATAATGTGTGTATCCGTCCTGTGTGTGTATCTGTCTCCCGAGTGGCGCAGTGGTCTAAGGCACTGCATCACAGTGCTAGCTGTGCCACTAGAGATCCTGGTTCGAATCCAGGCTCTGTCGTAGCCGGCCGCGACCGGGAGACCCATGGGGCGGCGCACAATTGGCCCAGCGTCGTCCAGGGTAGGGGAGGGAATGGCCGGCAGGGGATGTAGCTCAGTTGGTAGAGCATGGCGTTTGCAACACCAGGGTTGTGGGTTCGATTCCCACAGGGGGTATGAAAAAAATTAATAATGTATGCACTAACTGTAAGTCGCTCTGGATAAGAGCGTCTGCTAAATGACTAAAATGTAAATGTAAAATCTGTCCTGTGTGTGTGTGTGTGTATCTGTCCTGTGTGTGTATCTGTCCTGTGTGTGTATCTGTCCTGTGTGTGTGTGTGTGTGTGTGTGTGTGCTGCAGGTGATCCCAGTGTATGAGCAGGGCAGCCAGTTCCAGCCGTCAGCGATAGAGATGTTGGACGGTCAGACTTCTCCTCCTCAACTCCTCACAGAGGCAGACCTCATATCACTGATGGAGAAACACGGCATCGGTACACACACACACACACACACACACACACACACACACACACACACACACACACACACACACACACACACACACACACTCCTCCTCACAGAGGCAGACCTCATATCACTGATGGAGAAACACGGCATCGGTAAACACACACACACACACACACACACAGACACACACACACACACACACACACACAGACACACACACACACACACACACACACACACACACACACACACACACACACACACACACACACACACTCCTCCTCACAGAGGCAGACCTCATATCACTGATGGAGAAACACGGCATCGGTAAACACACTCAGAGCTGAATAACCAGATGACTACCAGTTGAAGTGTCAGCGGTTAACGGCAGCGTGTTCTAATAGGTACGGATGCCACCCACGCTGATCACATTGGTGTTTCAATAGGTACGGATGCCACCCACGCTGATCACATTGAGACCATAAAGAGTCGTATGTACGTGGGACTAACTGCTGATCAGAGGTTTCTACCAGGAGAACTGGGGATGGGACTGGTGGAAGGTACGTACAGGGGGGGGGGGTGGAGGGTACGTACGGGGGGGGGGTGGAGGGGGTGAGGGTACGTACGGGGGGGTGGGGGGGGGGGGGTGGAGGGTACGTACGGGGGGGGGGGTTTGTGTGGAGGGTACGTTTAAAACAGATTTTTACTAACCTTTGCCCTCTCATACAGTCCCTTCAGAAAGTATTCACACCACTTGACTTTTTCCAAATGTTACGTTAAAAAGTGGCATTAAAATTGATTTAATTGTCTTTTTTTTTTGTCAATGAGCTACACTCAATAAATACTATGTAATGTCAAAGTGGAAGAAAAATTCTAACATTTGTAAAAAATTCATGAAAAAAAAAAAAAAAACGAATATATCTTGATGAGATCAGTATTCAACCCCCTGAGTTAATACATTTTATAAATCACCTTTGGCAGCGATTACAGCTGTGAGTCTTTCTGGGTAAGTCTCTAAGAGCTTTCCACACCTGGATTGTGCAACATTTGCCCATTATTCTTTTCAAAATTCTTCAAGCTCTGTCAAATTGGTTGTTGATCATTGCTAGACAGCCATTTTCAAGTCTTGCCGTAGATTCTCAAGCAGATTTAAGTCAAAACTAACTCAGAAACATTCACTGTCTTCTTGGTAAGAAACTCCAGTGTAGATTTGGCCTTCTGTTCTAGGTTATTGTCCTGCTGAAAGGTGAATTCATCTCCCAGTGTCTGGTGGAAAGCAGACTGAACCAGGTTTTCCTCTAAGGTTTCGCCTGTGCTTAGCTCCATTCCGTTTCTTTTTTTATCCTGAAAAACTCCCCAGTCCTTAACGATGACAAGCATACCCATAACATGACGCAGCCACCACTATGCTTGAAAATATGGAGAGTGGTACTCAGTGATGTGTTGATTTGCCCCAAACATAACACTTTGTATTCAGGACAAAAAAAGTTATTTGCTTTTCCAAATTTTTTGCAGTATTACTTTAGGGCCTTGTTGCAAACAGGATGCATGTTTTGGAATATATGTTATTCTGTACAGGTTTCCTTCTTTTCACTTGGTCATTTAGGTTAGTATTCGGAAACATTTCTAAAAAACATGTTTTCACTTTGTCATTATGGGGTATTGTGTGTAGACGGCTGAGATTTTTTAAAAATTGAATCTATTTTGAACTCAGGCTGTAACACAACAAACTGTGGAAAGAGTCCAGGGGTCTGAATACTTTCTGAAGACACTGTGTTCCAACAACCAGCTGCAGTTTAGGAAACAATTGCGTCCTGTCTATTTTCCCCTTAGGCGTCCTGTCTATTTCCCCCTTAGGCGTCCTGTCTATTTCCCCCTTAGGCGTCCTGTCTATTTCCCCCTTAGGCGTCCTGTCTATTTTCCCCTTAGGCGTCCTGTCTATTTTCCCCTTAGGCGTCCTGTCTATTTTCCCCTTAGGCGTCCTGTCTATTTTCCCCTTAGGCGTCCTGTCTATTTCCCCCTTAGGCGTCCTGTCTATTTCCCCCTTAGGCGTCCTGTCTATTTCCCCCTTAGGCGTCCTGTCTATTTTCCCCTTAGGCGTCCTGTCTATTTTCCCCTTAGGCGTCCTGTCTATTTTCCCCTTAGGCGTCCTGTCTATTTTCCCCTTAGGCGTCCTGTCTATTTTCCCCTTAGGCGTCCTGTCTATTTTCCCCTTAGGCGTCCTGTCTATTTTCCCCTTAGGCGTCCTGTCTATTTTCCCCTTAGGCGTCCTGTCTATTTTCCCCTTAGGCGTCCTGTCTATTTTCCCCTTAGGCGTCCTGTCTATTTTCCCCTTAGGCGTCCTGTCTATTTTCCCCTTAGGCGTCCTGTCTATTTTCCCCTTAGGCGTCCTGTCTATTTTCCCCATAGGCGTCCTGTCTATTTCCCCCTTAGGCGTCCTGTCTATTTTCCCCTTAGGCGTCCTGTCTATTTTCCCCTTAGGCGTCCTGTCTATTTTCCCCTTAGGCGTCCTGTCTATTTTCCCCTTAGGCGTCCTGTCTATTTTCCCCTTAGGCGTCCTGTCTATTTTCCCCTTAGGCGTCCTGTCTATTTTCCCCTTAGGCGTCCTGTCTATTTTCCCCTTAGGCGTCCTGTCTATTTTCCCCATAGGCGTCCTGTCTATTTCCCCCTTAGGCGTCCTGTCTATTTTCCCCTTAGGCGTCCTGTCTATTTTCCCCTTAGGCGTCCTGTCTATTTTCCCCTTAGGCGTCCTGTCTATTTTCCCCTTAGGCGTCCTGTCTATTTTCCCCTTAGGCGTCCTGTCTATTTTCCCCTTAGGCGTCCTGTCTATTTTCCCCATAGGCGTCCTGTCTATTTTCCCCTTAGGCGTCCTGTCTATTTTCCCCTTAGGCGTCCTGTCTATTTTCCACTTAGGCGTCCTGTCTATTTTCCACTTAGGCGTCCTGTCTATTTTCCCCTTAGGCGTCCTGTCTATTTTCCACTTAGGCGTCCTGTCTATTTTCCCCTTAGGCGTCCTGTCTATTTTCCCCTTAGGCGTCCTGTCTATTTTCCACTTAGGCGTCCTGTCTATTTTCCCCTTAGGCGTCCTGTCTATTTTCCCCTTAGGCGTCCTGTCTATTTCCCCCTTAGGCGTCCTGTCTATTTCCCCCTTAGGCGTCCTGTCTGTTTTCCCCTTAGGCGTCCTGTCTATTTTCCCCTTAGGCGTCCTGTCTATTTTCCCCTTAGGCGTCCTGTCTATTTTCCCCATAGGCGTCCTGTCTATTTTCCCCTTAGGCGTCCTGTCTATTTCCCCCTTAGTCTACTTGGTGAACTGTCAGGCTAACCCATTCTAAATGGGACTAACTCGCCAAAATTGAGCCCTGTTTCAAATGATCATTCTTTGAGAATAACAGTTTCAGACGCGAGATGCGCATCGCTTCACGCTGGCAACTTTCTTCACTTTGTAAAAAAATATTCTGTTTTATTACATCATGTTTTTTTATTATAAAATTAGGTGTGTCTTGACTGTGATAAGGGATCAGGAAATAAGGGCGTCTTGTCTGCTAAATGAACCAAACAAGGCTATGAGGGCGTCTTGTCTCCGTTATATAATATAATAAGAGCGTCTTGTTTATATATATATAAACCAGTTACTATATGTATATAACCAATTACTGCTGAGCTTCCTGCCTTATGGAAGACTGATATAATAGAACCAGTTACTGCTGAGCTTCCTGCCTTATGGAAGACTGATATAATATAACCAGTTACCGCTGAGCTTCCTGCCTTATGGAAGACTGATATAATATAACCAGTTACTGCTGAGCTTCCTGCCTTATGGAAGACTGATATAATATAACCAGTTACTGCTGAGCTTCCTGCCTTATGGAAGACTGATATAATATAACCAGTTACTGCTGAGCTTCCTGCCTTATGGAAGACTGATATAATATAACCAGTTACTGCTGAGCTTCCTGCCTTATGGAAGACTGATATAATAGAACCAGTTACTGCTGAGCTTCCTGCCTTATGGAAGACTGATATAATAGAACCAGTTACTGCTGAGCTTCCTGCCTTATGGAAGACTGATATAATAGAACCAGTTACTGCTGAGCTTCCTGCCTTATGGAAGACTGATATAATAGAACCAGTTACTGCTGAGCTTCCTGCCTTATGGAAGACTCATATAATAGAACCAGTTACTGCTGAGCTTCCTGCCTTATGGAAGACTGATATAATAGAACCAGTTACTGCTGAGCTTCCTGCCTTATGGAAGACTGATATAATAGAACCAGTTACTGCTGAGCTTCCTGCCTTATGGAAGACTGATATAATAGAACCAGTTACTGCTGAGCTTACTGCCTTATGGAAGACTGATATAATAGAACCAGTTACTGCTGAGCTTCCTGCCTTATGGAAGACTGATATAATATAACCAGTTACTGCTGAGCTTCCTGCCTTATGGAAGACTGATATTACAGATTGTGTTCCACTATATAATATAACCAGTTGATATTACAGATTGTGTTCCACTATATAATATAACCAGTTGATATTACAGATTGTGTTCCACTATATAATATAACCAGTTGATATTACAGATTGTGTTCCATTATATAATATAACCAGTTGATATTACAGATTGTGTTCCATGATATAATATAACCAGTTGATATTACAGATTGTGTTCCACTATATAATATAACCAGTTGATATTACAGATTGTGTTCCATTATATAATATAACCAGTTGATATTACAGATTGTGTTCCACTATATAATATAACCAGTTGATATTACAGATTGTGTTCCACTATATAATATAACCAGTTGATATTACAGATTGTGTTCCACTATATAATATAACCAGTTGATATTACAGATTGTGTTCCACTATATAATATAACCAGTTGATATTACAGATTGTGTTCCATGATATAATATAACCAGTTGATATTACAGATTGTGTTCCACTATATAACCAGTTGATATTACAGATTGTGTTCCACTATATAATATAACCAGTTGATATTACAGATTGTGTTCCACTATATAATATAACCAGTTGATATTACAGATTGTGTTCCACTATATAATATAACCAGTTGATATTACAGATTGTGTTCCACTATATAATATAACCAGTTGATATTACAGATTGTGTTCCACTATATAATATAACCAGTTGATATTACAGATTGTGTTCCATGATATAATATAACCAGTTGATATTACAGATTGTGTTCCACTATATAATATAACCAGTTGATAATACAGATTGTGTTCCACTATATAATATAACCAGTTGATATTACAGATTGTGTTCCATGATATAATATAACCAGTTGATATTACAGATTGTGTTCCATGATATAATATAACCAGTTGATATTACAGATTGTGTTCCATGATATAATATAACCAGTTGATATTACAGATTGTGTTCCATGATATAATATAACCAGTTGATATTACAGATTGTGTTCCATGATATAATATAACCAGTTGATATTACAGATTGTGTTCCACTATATAATATAACCAGTTGATATTACAGATTGTGTTCCACTATATAATATAACCAGTTGATAATACAGATTGTGTTCCACTATATAATATAACCAGTTGATATTACAGATTGTGTTCCACTATATAATATAACCAGTTGATATTACAGATTGTGTTCCATGATATAATATATCCAGTTGATATTACAGATTGTGTTCCACTATATAATATAACCAGTTGATATTACAGATTGTGTTCCACTATATAATATAACCAGTTGATATTACAGATTGTGTTCCACTATATAATATAACCAGTTGATATTACAGATTGTGTTCCACTATATAATATAACCAGTTGATATTACAGATTGTGTTCCACTATATAATATAACCAGTTGATATTACAGATTGTGTTCCATTATATAATATAACCAGTTGATATTACAGATTGTGTTCCATGATATAATATATCCAGTTGATATTACAGATTGTGTTCCACTATATAATATAACCAGTTGATATTACAGATTGTGTTCCATTATATAATATAACCAGTTGATATTACAGATTGTGTTCCATGATATAATATATCCAGTTGATATTACAGATTGTGTTCCACTATATAATATAACCAGTTGATATTACAGATTGTGTTCCACTATATAATATAACCAGTTGATATTACAGATTGTGTTCCATGATATAATATATCCAGTTGATATTACAGATTGTGTTCCACTATATAATATAACCAGTTGATATTACAGATTGTGTTCCATGATATAATATAACCAGTTGATATTACAGATTGTGTTCCACTATATAATATAACCAGTTGATATTACAGATTGTGTTCCACTATATAATATAACCAGTTGATATTACAGATTGTGTTCCATGATATAATATAACCAGTTGATATTACAGATTGTGTTCCACTATATAATATAACCAGTTGATATTACAGATTGTGTTCCATGATATAATATAACCAGTTGATATTACAGATTGTGTTCCACTATATAATATAACCAGTTGATATTACAGATTGTGTTCCACTATATAATATAACCAGTTGATATTACAGATTGTGTTCCACTATATAATATAACCAGTTGATATTACAGATTGTGTTCCACTATATAATATAACCAGTTGATATTACAGATTGTGTTCCACTATATAATATAACCAGTTGATATTACAGATTGTGTTCCACTATATAATATAACCAGTTGATATTACAGATTGTGTTCCATGATATAATATAACCAGTTGATATTACAGATTGTGTTCCACTATATAATATAACCAGTTGATATTACAGATTGTGTTCCACTATATAATATAACCAGTTGATATTACAGATTGTGTTCCATGATATAATATAACCAGTTGATATTACAGATTGTGTTCCACTATATAATATAACCAGTTGATATTACAGATTGTGTTCCACTATATAATATAACCATTTGATATTACAGATTGTGTTCCACTATATAATATAACCAGTTGATATTACAGATTGTGTTCCACTATATAATATAACCAGTTGATATTACAGATTGTGTTCCACTATATAATATAACCAGGTGATATTACAGATTGTGTTCCATGATATAATATAACCAGTTGATATTACAGATTGTGTTCCACTATATAATATAACCAGTTGATATTACAGATTGTGTTCCACTATATAATATAACCAGTTGATATTACAGATTGTGTTCCACTATATAATATAACCAGTTGATATTACAGATTGTGTTCCACTATATAATATAACCAGTTGATATTACAGATTGTGTTCCATGATATAATATAACCAGTTGATATTACAGATTGTGTTCCACTATATAATATAACCAGTTGATATTACAGATTGTGTTCCACTATATAATATAACCAGTTGATATTACAGATTGTGTTCCACTATATAATATAACCAGTTGATATTACAGATTGTGTTCCACTATATAATATAACCAGTTGATATTACAGATTGTGTTCCATGATATAATATAACCAGTTGATATTACAGATTGTGTTCCGCTATATAATATAACCAGTTGATATTACAGATTGTGTTCCACTATATAATATAACCAGTTGATATTACAGATTGTGTTCCACTATATAATATAACCAGTTGATATTACAGATTGTGTTCCATTATATAATATAACCAGTTGATATTACAGATTGTGTTCCGCTATATAATATAACCAGTTGATATTACAGATTGTGTTCCATGATATAATATAACCAGTTGATATTACAGATTGTGTTCCACTATATAATATAACCAGTTGATATTACAGATTGTGTTCCATGATATAATATAACCAGTTGATATTACAGATTGTGTTCCACTATATAATATAACCAGTTGATATTACAGATTGTGTTCCGCTATATAATATAACCAGTTGATATTACAGATTGTGTTCCACTATATAATATAACCAGTTGATATTACAGATTGTGTTCCACTATATAATATAACCAGTTGATATTACAGATTGTGTTCCACTATATAATATAACCAGTTGATATTACAGATTGTGTTCCACTATATAATATAACCAGTTGATATTACAGATTGTGTTCCATGATATAATATAACCAGTTGATATTACAGATTGTGTTCCACTATATAATATAACCAGTTGATATTACAGATTGTGTTCCACTATATAATATAACCAGTTGATATTACAGATTGTGTTCCACTATATAATATAACCAGTTGATATTACAGATTGTGTTCCGCTATATAATATAACCAGTTGATATTACAGATTGTGTTCCACTATATAATATAACCAGTTGATATTACAGATTGTGTTCCACTATATAATATAACCAGTTGATATTACAGATTGTGTTCCACTATATAATATAACCAGTTGATATTACAGATTGTGTTCCACTATATAATATAACCAGTTGATATTACAGATTGTGTTCCATGATATAATATAACCAGTTGATATTACAGATTGTGTTCCACTATATAATATAACCAGTTGATATTACAGATTGTGTTCCACTATATAATATAACCATTTGATATTACAGATTGTGTTCCACTATATAATATAACCAGTTGATATTACAGATTGTGTTCCACTATATAATATAACCAGTTGATATTACAGATTGTGTTCCACTATATAATATAACCAGGTGATATTACAGATTGTGTTCCATGATATAATATAACCAGTTGATATTACAGATTGTGTTCCACTATATAATATAACCAGTTGATATTACAGATTGTGTTCCACTATATAATATAACCAGTTGATATTACAGATTGTGTTCCACTATATAATATAACCAGTTGATATTACAGATTGTGTTCCACTATATAATATAACCAGTTGATATTACAGATTGTGTTCCATGATATAATATAACCAGTTGATATTACAGATTGTGTTCCACTATATAATATAACCAGTTGATATTACAGATTGTGTTCCACTATATAATATAACCAGTTGATATTACAGATTGTGTTCCACTATATAATATAACCAGTTGATATTACAGATTGTGTTCCACTATATAATATAACCAGTTGATATTACAGATTGTGTTCCATGATATAATATAACCAGTTGATATTACAGATTGTGTTCCGCTATATAATATAACCAGTTGATATTACAGATTGTGTTCCACTATATAATATAACCAGTTGATATTACAGATTGTGTTCCACTATATAATATAACCAGTTGATATTACAGATTGTGTTCCATTATATAATATAACCAGTTGATATTACAGATTGTGTTCCGCTATATAATATAACCAGTTGATATTACAGATTGTGTTCCATGATATAATATAACCAGTTGATATTACAGATTGTGTTCCACTATATAATATAACCAGTTGATATTACAGATTGTGTTCCATGATATAATATAACCAGTTGATATTACAGATTGTGTTCCACTATATAATATAACCAGTTGATATTACAGATTGTGTTCCGCTATATAATATAACCAGTTGATATTACAGATTGTGTTCCACTATATAATATAACCAGTTGATATTACAGATTGTGTTCCACTATATAATATAACCAGTTGATATTACAGATTGTGTTCCACTATATAATATAACCAGTTGATATTACAGATTGTGTTCCACTATATAATATAACCAGTTGATATTACAGATTGTGTTCCATGATATAATATAACCAGTTGATATTACAGATTGTGTTCCACTATATAATATAACCAGTTGATATTACAGATTGTGTTCCACTATATAATATAACCAGTTGATATTACAGATTGTGTTCCACTATATAATATAACCAGTTGATATTACAGATTGTGTTCCGCTATATAATATAACCAGTTGATATTACAGATTGTGTTCCACTATATAATATAACCAG
Organism: Coregonus lavaretus; assembly: GCF_964263955.1. NCBI lineage: Eukaryota > Metazoa > Chordata > Actinopteri > Salmoniformes > Salmonidae > Coregonus > Coregonus lavaretus. Next base: position 104,765 of record NW_028162044.1, read on the forward strand.
TTGATATTACAGATTGTGTTCCACTATATAATATAACCAGTTGATATTACAGATTGTGTTCCACTATATAATATAACCAGTTGATATTACAGATTGTGTTCCACTATATAATATAACCAGTTGATATTACAGATTGTGTTCCATGATATAATATAACCAGTTGATATTACAGATTGTGTTCCACTATATAATATAACCAGTTGATATTACAGATTGTGTTCCACTATATAATATAACCAGTTGATATTACAGATTGTGTTCCACTATATAATATAACCAGTTGATATTACAGATTGTGTTCCACTATATAATATAACCAGTTGATATTACAGATTGTGTTCCACTATATAATATAACCAGTTGATATTACAGATTGTGTTCCACTATATAATATAACCAGTTGATATTACAGATTGTGTTCCACTATATAATATAACCAGTTGATATTACAGATTGTGTTCCACTATATAATATAACCAGTTGATATTACAGATTGTGTTCCATGATATAATATAACCAGTTGATATTACAGATTGTGTTCCACTATATAATATAACCAGTTGATATTACAGATTGTGTTCCACTATATAATATAACCAGTTGATATTACAGATTGTGTTCCACTATATAATATAACCAGTTGATATTACAGATTGTGTTCCACTATATAATATAACCAGTTGATATTACAGATTGTGTTCCACTATATAATATAACCAGTTGATATTACAGATTGTGTTCCATGATATAATATAACCAGTTGATATTACAGATTGTGTTCCACTATATAATATAACCAGTTGATATTACAGATTGTGTTCCACTATATAATATAACCATTTGATATTACAGATTGTGTTCCACTATATAATATAACCAGTTGATATTACAGATTGTGTTCCATTATATAATATAACCAGTTGATATTACAGATTGTGTTCCACTATATAATATAACCAGTTGATATTACAGATTGTGTTCCACTATATAATATAACCAGTTGATATTACAGATTGTGTTCCATGATATAATATAACCAGTTGATATTACAGATTGTGTTCCATGATATAATATATCCAGTTGATATTACAGATTGTGTTCCACTATATAATATAACCAGTTGATATTACAGATTGTGTTCCATTATATAATATAACCAGTTGATATTACAGATTGTGTTCCATGATATAATATATCCAGTTGATATTACAGATTGTGTTCCACTATATAATATAACCAGTTGATATTACAGATTGTGTTCCACTATATAATATAACCAGTTGATATTACAGATTGTGTTCCATGATATAATATATCCAGTTGATATTACAGATTGTGTTCCACTATATAATATAACCAGTTGATATTACAGATTGTGTTCCATGATATAATATAACCAGTTGATATTACAGATTGTGTTCCACTATATAATATAACCAGTTGATATTACAGATTGTGTTCCACTATATAATATAACCAGTTGATATTACAGATTGTGTTCCATGATATAATATAACCAGTTGATATTACAGATTGTGTTCCACTATATAATATAACCAGTTGATATTACAGATTGTGTTCCATGATATAATATAACCAGTTGATATTACAGATTGTGTTCCACTATATAATATAACCAGTTGATATTACAGATTGTGTTCCACTATATAATATAACCAGTTGATATTACAGATTGTGTTCCACTATATAATATAACCAGTTGATATTACAGATTGTGTTCCACTATATAATATAACCAGTTGATATTACAGATTGTGTTCCACTATATAATATAACCAGTTGATATTACAGATTGTGTTCCACTATATAATATAACCAGTTGATATTACAGATTGTGTTCCATGATATAATATAACCAGTTGATATTACAGATTGTGTTCCACTATATAATATAACCAGTTGATATTACAGATTGTGTTCCACTATATAATATAACCAGTTGATATTACAGATTGTGTTCCATGATATAATATAACCAGTTGATATTACAGATTGTGTTCCACTATATAATATAACCAGTTGATATTACAGATTGTGTTCCACTATATAATATAACCATTTGATATTACAGATTGTGTTCCACTATATAATATAACCAGTTGATATTACAGATTGTGTTCCACTATATAATATAACCAGTTGATATTACAGATTGTGTTCCACTATATAATATAACCAGGTGATATTACAGATTGTGTTCCATGATATAATATAACCAGTTGATATTACAGATTGTGTTCCACTATATAATATAACCAGTTGATATTACAGATTGTGTTCCACTATATAATATAACCAGTTGATATTACAGATTGTGTTCCACTATATAATATAACCAGTTGATATTACAGATTGTGTTCCACTATATAATATAACCAGTTGATATTACAGATTGTGTTCCATGATATAATATAACCAGTTGATATTACAGATTGTGTTCCACTATATAATATAACCAGTTGATATTACAGATTGTGTTCCACTATATAATATAACCAGTTGATATTACAGATTGTGTTCCACTATATAATATAACCAGTTGATATTACAGATTGTGTTCCACTATATAATATAACCAGTTGATATTACAGATTGTGTTCCATGATATAATATAACCAGTTGATATTACAGATTGTGTTCCGCTATATAATATAACCAGTTGATATTACAGATTGTGTTCCACTATATAATATAACCAGTTGATATTACAGATTGTGTTCCACTATATAATATAACCAGTTGATATTACAGATTGTGTTCCATTATATAATATAACCAGTTGATATTACAGATTGTGTTCCGCTATATAATATAACCAGTTGATATTACAGATTGTGTTCCATGATATAATATAACCAGTTGATATTACAGATTGTGTTCCACTATATAATATAACCAGTTGATATTACAGATTGTGTTCCATGATATAATATAACCAGTTGATATTACAGATTGTGTTCCACTATATAATATAACCAGTTGATATTACAGATTGTGTTCCGCTATATAATATAACCAGTTGATATTACAGATTGTGTTCCACTATATAATATAACCAGTTGATATTACAGATTGTGTTCCACTATATAATATAACCAGTTGATATTACAGATTGTGTTCCACTATATAATATAACCAGTTGATATTACAGATTGTGTTCCACTATATAATATAACCAGTTGATATTACAGATTGTGTTCCATGATATAATATAACCAGTTGATATTACAGATTGTGTTCCACTATATAATATAACCAGTTGATATTACAGATTGTGTTCCACTATATAATATAACCAGTTGATATTACAGATTGTGTTCCACTATATAATATAACCAGTTGATATTACAGATTGTGTTCCGCTATATAATATAACCAGTTGATATTACAGATTGTGTTCCACTATATAATATAACCAGTTGATATTACAGATTGTGTTCCACTATATAATATAACCAGTTGATATTACAGATTGTGTTCCACTATATAATATAACCAGTTGATATTACAGATTGTGTTCCACTATATAATATAACCAGTTGATATTACAGATTGTGTTCCATGATATAATATAACCAGTTGATATTACAGATTGTGTTCCACTATATAATATAACCAGTTGATATTACAGATTGTGTTCCACTATATAATATAACCAGTTGATATTACAGATTGTGTTCCACTATATAATATAACCAGTTGATATTACAGATTGTGTTCCACTATATAATATAACCAGTTGATATTACAGATTGTGTTCCACTATATAATATAACCAGTTGATATTACAGATTGTGTTCCACTATATAATATAACCAGTTGATATTACAGATTGTGTTCCACTATATAATATAACCAGTTGATATTACAGATTGTGTTCCACTATATAATATAACCAGTTGATATTACAGATTGTGTTCCATGATATAATATAACCAGTTGATATTACAGATTGTGTTCCACTATATAATATAACCAGTTGATATTACAGATTGTGTTCCACTATATAATATAACCAGTTGATATTACAGATTGTGTTCCACTATATAATATAACCAGTTGATATTACAGATTGTGTTCCACTATATAATATAACCAGTTGATATTACAGATTGTGTTCCACTATATAATATAACCAGTTGATATTACAGATTGTGTTCCATGATATAATATAACCAGTTGATATTACAGATTGTGTTCCACTATATAATATAACCAGTTGATATTACAGATTGTGTTCCACTATATAATATAACCATTTGATATTACAGATTGTGTTCCACTATATAATATAACCAGTTGATATTACAGATTGTGTTCCATTATATAATATAACCAGTTGATATTACAGATTGTGTTCCACTATATAATATAACCAGTTGATATTACAGATTGTGTTCCACTATATAATATAACCAGTTGATATTACAGATTGTGTTCCATGATATAATATAACCAGTTGATATTACAGATTGTGTTCCATGATATAATATAACCAGTTGATATTACAGATTGTGTTCCACTATATAATATAACCAGTTGATATTACAGATTGTGTTCCACTATATAATATAACCAGTTGATATTACAGATTGTGTTCCACTATATAATATAACCAGTTGATATTACAGATTGTGTTCCACTATATAATATAACCAGTTGATATTACAGATTGTGTTCCACTATATAATATAACCAGTTGATATTACAGATTGTGTTCCACTATATAATATAACCAGTTGATATTACAGATTGTGTTCCATGATATAATATAACCAGTTGATATTACAGATTGTGTTCCATGATATAATATAACCAGTTGATATTACAGATTGTGTTCCACTATATAATATAACCAGTTGATATTACAGATTGTGTTCCATGATATAATATAACCAGTTGATATTACAGATTGTGTTCCACTATATAATATAACCAGTTGATATTACAGATTGTGTTCCACTATATAATATAACCAGTTGATATTACAGATTGTGTTCCACTATATAATATAACCAGTTGATATTACAGATTGTGTTCCACTATATAATATAACCAGTTGATATTACAGATTGTGTTCCACTATATAATATAACCAGGTGATATTACAGATTATGTTCCACTATATAATATAACCAGTTGATATTACAGATTGTGTTCCACTATATAATATAACCAGTTGATATTACAGATTGTGTTCCACTATATAATATAACCAGTTGATATTACAGATTGTGTTCCACTATATAATATAACCAGTTGATATTACAGATTGTGTTCCACTATATAATATAACCAGTTGATATTACAGATTGTGTTCCACTATATAATATAACCAGTTGATATTACAGATTGTGTTCCATGATATAATATAACCAGTTGATATTACAGATTGTGTTCCTGTCACGATCGTCTTCAAAATGAGCGGACCAAGGCGCAGCGTGATAAGCGTACATACTTTATTTTAATAAAGCGCACACACGAAAAATGAAACAAAACACGATCGTAACGTCCTCAGTGACAAAAACATGGAACACTGGAACACAGGAACAACAGGAACATAAAGGAACATAGAACAATGGAACAAAAACCCACAACCACAAAGTGAAAACACACAGTTTAAATATGGCTCCCAATCAGAGATAACGAGCCGACAGCTGACACTCGTTACCTCCGATTGGGAGTCACCAGACCAATCACCACAAAACACAAACAAATGAAACACACCCATACCCAACACCACCAAATGAAATACACTCTGGCTCTAAATTACACAGTCCCGGAGCCAGAGTGTGACAGTACCCCCCCCCAAAGGCGCGGACTCCGACCGCGCCTAACCCAAAAAATGGGGAGGGCTGGGTGGGTGTTGCTCCACGGAGGCGGCTCTGGCACTGGTCGTGGTCCCCACCCCACCATAGTCACTACCCACTTAAGTAGCCTCCTCCAATTGACCACCCTACATCCTAACCCACCTGGATTAAGGGGCAGCACCGGACTAAGAGGCAGCACCGGACTAAGGGGCAGCACCGGACTAAGGGACAGCACCAGGATACGAAGCAGCACCGAGCTAAGGGGCAGCACCGGACTAAGGGGCATCACCAGGATAAGGGACAGCACCAGGATAAGGAGCAACACCGAGCTAAGGGGCAGCACCGGACTAAATGGCGGATCCTGGCTGGCTGGCTCTGGCGGATCCTGGCTGGCTGGCGGATCCCGGCTGGACGGCTCTGGCGGATCCCGGCTAGACGGCTCTGGCGGATCCCGGCTGGACGGCTCTGGCGGATCCCGGCTGGACGGCTCTGGCGGATCCCGGCTGGACGGCTCTGGCGGATCCCGGCTGGACGGCTCTGGCGGATCCCGGCTGGACGGCTCTGGCGGATCCCGGCTGGACGGCTCTGGCGGATCCCGGCTGGACGGCTCTGGCGGATCCCGGCTGGACGGCTCTGGCGGATCCCGGCTGGACGGCTCTGGCGGATCCCGGCTGGACGTCTCTGGCGGATCCCGGCTGGACGGCTCTGGCGGATCCCGGCTGGACGTCTCTGGCGGATCCCGGCTGGACGGCTCTGGCGGATCCCGGCTGGACGGCTCTGGCGGATCCTGGCTGGACGGCTCTGGCGGATCCTGGCTGGACGGCTCATGGCTGGCTGACGGATCTGGCTGCTCATGGCTGGCTGACGGATCTGGCTGCTCATGGCTGGCTGACGGATCTGGCTGCTCATGGCTGGCTGACGGATCTGGCTGCTCATGGCTGGCTGACGGATCTGGCTGCTCATGGCTGGCTGACGGATCTGGCTGCTCATGGCTGGCTGACGGATCTGGCTGCTCATGGCTGGCTGACGGATCTGGCTGCTCATGGCTGGCTGACGGATCTGGCTGCTCATGGCCGACTGACGGATCTGGCTGCTCACGGCTGGCGGAAGGCTCTGGCTGATCCTGTCTGGCGGAAGGCTCTGGCTGATCCTGTCTGGCAGAAGGCTCTGGCTGATCCTGTCTGGCAGAAGGCTCTGGCTGATCCTGTCTGGCAGAAGGCTCTGGCTGATCCTGTCTGGCGGAAGGCTCTGGCTGATCCTGTCTGGCGGAAGGCTCTAGCGGCTCCGGTCTGGCGGACGGCTCTGATGGCTCATGGCAGACGGGCGGCTTTGCAGGCTTCGGGCAGACGGGCAGTTCAGGCCCCGTTGGGCAGACGGCAGACTCTGGCCGTCTGAGGCGCACCGTAGGCCTGGTGCGTGGTGCCGGAACTGGAGGTACCGGGCTGAGGACACGCATCTCAGGGCTAGTGCGGGGAGAAGCAACAGGGCATGCTGGACCCTGGGGACGCACATACGGCCTAGTGCGTGGTGCCGGAACTGGTGGTCCCGGGCTGAGGACACGCATCTCAGGGCTAGTGCGGGGAGTAGCAACAGGGCATGCTGGACCCTGGGGACGCACATACGGCCTAGTACGTGGTGCCGGAACTGGTGGTCCCTGGCTGAGGACACGCATCTCAGGGCTAGTGCGGGGAGCAGCAACAGGACGCACAGGACTCTGGGGACACACAGGAGGCTTGGTGCGAATAGCAGGAACGGGCTGGACCAGGCTGGCGACTCGCACCCCTGGTTTGGTGCGAGTGGCAGGAACAGGCCGGGCCGGGCTGGCGACGCATACCGTAGGCTTCGTACGTGGCACAGGAACCGGCCGGGCTGGGCTGGCGACGCACACCGTAGGTTTCCTACGTG
>NW_028162044.1:117500-187500 GCF_964263955.1 Coregonus lavaretus
CACCACACCTCCCCACACCACACCACACCTCCCCACACCACACCACACCTCCCCACACCACATCACACCACACCACACCTCCCCACACCACACCACACCTCCCCACACCACACCACACCTCCCCACACCACACCTCCCCACACCACACCACACCACACCTCCCCACACCACACCACACCACACCACACCTCCCCACACCACACCACACCACACCACACCTCCCCACACCACACCACACCACACCACACCTCCCCACACCACACCACACCACACCTCCCCACACCACACCACACCTCCCCACACCACACCACACCACACCTCCCCTCCCCACACCACACCACACCACACCACACCTCCCCACACCACACCACACCACACCTCCCCACACCACACCACACCTCCCCACACCACACCACACCACACCACACCTCCCCACACCACACCACACCACACCTCCCCACACAACACACAGCAGTTGTAATGTGTCATTGCTTGTCGTCTCTCAGGTTGGACGAGGCTCTGTCTAACTATCTGGGCGCGGCCCAGGAGTTCAGCGAATCAGAGCAGCAGGATATGGAGATGCCCCTCCCAGTCAGGAAGTGTCCTCAGTGTGGGAGGGACATGGTGCTGCGGAGGAGGAAGGAGGGAAACGGGTGAGATGGGGGAGACGGGGGGGACGGGGGATGAGACGGGGGGAGGGATGAAACTGGGGAAGTCTGGGGGGAGGGATGAGACGGGGGGAGGAATGAGACGGGGGAGACTGGGGGGAGGGATGAGACGGGGGAGGGATGAGACGGGGGGGGGGGGGGGGTTGAAGGAAGGTTAGTTCTGTTGTTGTGAAGGAAGGTTAGTTCTGTTGTTGTGTGAAGGAAGGTTAGTTCTGTTGTGAAGGAAAGTTAGTTATGTTGTTGTGAAGGAAGGTTAGTTATGTTGTTGTGAAGGAAGGTTAGTTCTGTTGTTGTGAAGGAAAGTTAGTTCTGTTGTTGTGAAGGAAAGTTAGTTATGTTGTTGTGAAGGAAAGTTAGTTATGTTGTTGTGAAGGAAGGTTAGTTCTGTTGTTGTGAAGGAAGGTTAGTTATGTTGTTGTGAAGGAAGGTTAGTTCTGTTGTTGTGAAGGAAGGTTAGTTCTGTTGTTGTGTGAAGGAAGGTTAGTTCTGTTGTTGTGAAGGAAAGTTAGTTATGTTGTTGTGAAGGAAAGTTAGTTATGTTGTTGTGAAGGAAGGTTAGTTATGTTGTTGTCAAGGAAGGTTAGTTCTGTTGTTGTGAAGGAAAGTTAGTTATGTTGTTGTGAAGGAAAGTTAGTTATGTTGTTGTGAAGGAAGGTTGGTTCTGTTGTTGTGAAGGAAGGTTGGTTCTGTTGTTGTGAAGGAAGGTTAGTTCTGTTGTTGTGTAGGAAGGTTAGTTATGTTGTTGTGAAGGAAGGTTAGTTATGTTGTGAAGGAAGGTTAGTTCTGTTGTGAAGGAAGGTTAGTTCTGTTGTTGTGAAGGAAGGTTAGTTCTGTTGTTGTGAAGGAAGGTTAGTTATGTTGTTGTCAAGGAAGGTTAGTTCTGTTGTTGTGAAGGAAAGTTAGTTATGTTGTTGTGAAGGAAGTTTAGTTCTGTTGTGAAGGAAGGTTGGTTCTGTTGTTGTGAAGGAAGGTTAGTTCTGTTATTGTGAAGGAAGGTTAGTTCTGTTGTTGTGGAGGAAGGTTAGTTCTGTTGTTGTGAAGGAAGGTTAGTTCTGTTGTTGTGAAGGAAGGTTAGTTATGTTGTTGTGAAGGAAGGTTAGTTCTGTTGTTGTGAAGGAAGGTTAGTTATGTTGTTGTGAAGGAAGGTTAGTTCTGTTGTTGTGAAGGAAGGTTAGTTATGTTGTTGTGAAGGAAGGTTGGTTCTGTTGTTGTGAAGGAAGGTTAGTTCTGTTGTTGTGAAGGAAGGTTAGTTATGTTGTTGTGAAGGAAGGTTAGTTATGTTGTTGTGAAGGAAAGTTAGTTCTGTTGTTGTGAAGGAAGGTTAGTTATGTTGTTGTGGAGGAAGGTTAGTTCTGTTGTTGTGAAGGAAGGTTAGTTCTGTTGTTGTGAAGGAAGGTTAGTTATGTTGTTGTGAAGGAAAGTTAGTTATGTTGTTGTGAAGGAAAGTTAGTTATGTTGTTGTGAAGGAAAGTTAGTTCTGTTGTTGTGAAGGAAGGTTAGTTATGTTGTTGTGAAGGAAGGTTAGTTATGTTGTTGTGAAGGAAGGTTAGTTATGTTGTTGTGAGGAAGGTTAGTTCTGTTGTGAAGGAATGTTAATGCTGTTGTTGTGAAGGAAAGTTAGTTATGTTGTTGTGAAGGAAGGTTAGTTATGTTGTTGTGATGGAAGGTTAGTTATGTTGTTGTGAAGGAAGTTTAGTTATGTTGTTTTGAAGGAAGGTTTGTTATGTTGTTGTGAAGGAAGGTTAGTTATGTTGTTGTGAAGGAAGATTAGTTATGTTGGGGCGGCAGGTAGCTTAGTGGGTAAGAGCGTTGTGCCAGTAACCGAAAGGTCGCTGGTTCTAATCCCCGAGCCGACTAGGTGAAAAATCTGTCGATGTGCCCTTAAGCAAGGCACTTAACCCTAAATGCTCCTGTAAGTCGCTCTGGATAAGAGCGTCTGCTAAATGACTAAAATGTAAAAATGTTCTGTTGTTGTGAAGGAAGGTTAGTTATGTTGTTGTGAAGGAAGGTTAGTTATGTTGTTGTGAAGGAAGGTTAGTTATGTTGTTGTGAAGGAAGGTTAGTTATGTTGTTGTGAAGGAAGGTTAGTTATGTTGTTGTGAAGGAAGTTTAGTTATGTTGTTGTGAAGGAAGTTTAGTTATGTTGTTGTGAAGGAAGGTTAGTTATGTTGTTGTGAAGGAAGGTTAGTTAGTTATGTTGTTGTGAAGGAAGGTTAGTTAGTTATGTTGTTGTGAAGGAAGGTTAGTTATGTTGTTGTGAAGGAAAGTTAGTTATGTTGTTGTGAAGGAAAGTTAGTTATGTTGTTGTGAAGGAAGGTTAGTTATGTTGTTGTGAAGGAAGGTTAGTTATGTTGTTGTGAAGGAAGGTTAGTTCTGTTGTTGTGAAGGAAGGTTAGTTATGTTGTTGTGAAGGAAGGTTAGTTATGTTGTTGTGAAGGAAGGTTAGTTATGTTGTTGTGAAGGAAGGTTAGTTATGTTGTTGTGAAGGAAGGTTAGTTATGTTGTTGTGAAGGAAGGTTAGTTATGTTGTTGTGAAGGAAGGTTAGTTATGTTGTTGTGAAGGAAGTTTAGTTATGTTGTTGTGAAGGAAGTTTAGTTATGTTGTTGTGAAGGAAAGTTAGTTCTGTTGTTGTGTGAAGGAAGGTTAGTTATGTTGTTGTGAAGGAAGGTTAGTTATGTTGTTGTGAAGGAAGGTTAGTTATGTTGTTGTGAAGGAAGGTTAGTTATGTTGTTGTGAAGGAAGGTTAGTTAGTTATGTTGTTGTGAAGGAAGGTTAGTTAGTTATGTTGTTGTGAAGGAAGGTTAGTTATGTTGTTGTGAAGGAAGGTTAGTTATGTTGTTGTGAAGGAAGGTTAGTTATGTTGTTGTGAAGGAAGGTTAGTTAGTTATGTTGTTGTGAAGGAAGGTTAGTTAGTTATGTTGTTGTGAAGGAAGGTTAGTTATGTTGTTGTGAAGGAAGGTTAGTTATGTTGTTGTGAAGGAAGGTTAGTTATGTTGTTGTGAAGGAAGGTTAGTTAGTTATGTTGTTGTGAAGGAAGGTTAGTTAGTTATGTTGTTGTGAAGGAAGGTTAGTTATGTTGTTGTGAAGGAAGGTTAGTTATGTTGTTGTGAAGGAAGGTTAGTTAAGTTGTTGTGAAGGAAGGTTAGTTATGTTGTTGTGAAGGAAGTTTAGTTATGTTGTGAAGGAAGGTTAGTTATGTTGTTGTGAAGGAAGGTTAGTTATGTTGTTGTGAAGGAAAGTTAGTTCTGTTGTTGTGAAGGAAGGTTAGTTATGTTGTTGTGAAGGAAGGTTAGTTATGTTGTTGTGAAGGAAGGTTAGTTATGTTGTTGTGAAGGAAGGTTAGTTCTGTTGTTGTGAAGGAAGGTTAGTTCTGTTGTTGTGAAGGAAGGTTAGTTATGTTGTTGTGAAGGAAGGTTAGTTCTGTTGTTGTGAAGGAAGGTTAGTTATGTTGTTGTGAAGGAAGGTTAGTTCTGTTGTTGTGAAGGAAGGTTAGTTATGTTGTTGTGAAGGAAGGTTAGTTCTGTTGTTGTGAAGGAAGGTTAGTTCTGTTGTTGTGAAGGAAGGTTAGTTATGTTGTTGTGAAGGAAGGTTAGTTATGTTGTTGTGAAGGAAGATTAGTTCTGTTGTTGTGAAGGAAGGTTAGTTAGTTATGTTGTTGTGAAGGAAGGTTAGTTATGTTGTTGTGAAGGAAGGTTAGTTCTGTTGTTGTGAAGGAAGGTTGGTTCTGTTGTTGTGAAGGAAGGTTAGTTCTGTTCTGCCTCAACTACTTTTTTTCTGAACTTTTCCAAACTGACATTTTGACCACTTTCACGACATTTTACACAAAATCTTAGAGGGGATAAAATCTTAGTCTGCTTCTCTGCTATTCAAATCAGCAATCATAACAGAAATATCTTCCAATCCTCTCTCTAACAGTAAGTACCTGTCCTGCGTTGGTTACCCAGAATGCAAGTGTTCCGTGTGGTTTCCTGACACGGTTTTAGAGGTCAACAGAGACGAGGCTGTCTGTCCCACCTGTCAGCCCCGCCCCGTTCACATGTAGGTACCTGTCTGTTATCCCTGTCTGTCTGTCTGTCTGTCTGTCTGTCTGGCGGTCTTTCTGTCTGTTTGTTACACTTGTCTGTCTGTCTAATACCTGTCTGTCTGTCTGTTATACCTGTCTGTCTGTCTGTCTGTTACACCTGTCTGTCTGTCGGTCTTTCTGTCTGTCTAATACCTGTCTGTCTGTCTGTTATACCTGTCTGTCTGTCTGTCTGTTATACCTGTCTGTCTTACCTGTCTGTCTGTCTGTCTGTCTGTCTCTCTCTCACATCTTGTCTAGTTAGTCTGAACAACAGTTTGACACCCATGGTTTAATGATTCATTAACTGGTTTTAAAGAGAGAGTGATCTCTGAATGTAATATTCATATGGATCATGAGAAGGTTTTTAAAGCATTCAGCCACATCAAAGAGAGAAAGAGCCCTGATGGTCCTGGAGGCAGAGTGATCAATACAGAAATCTTGGTACTTTCCTTGACAGCAAACTGAGTTTTGAGGTCGATGTGGAGCATCTGTGCAAAGGGAAATCAGCACTTTGTTCTTCCTGAGGAAACTGCAGTTTCAGGGTGGATAGAGCATCTGTGCAAAGGGAAATCAGCACTTTGTTCTTCCTGAGAAAACTGCAGTTTCAGGGCGGATAAAAGGCACTGATGACCGTCTGTTACAGATTGTTCATTGAATCCATTTTAACATTCAGGGCTCTATTTTTGGCTGGCGCTAAGGAGGTGCAAGTATCAAACGCACGTTAGTTTTCTTCATGTAAAAACTGGCACGCTGGCATCTTCCAGCGCTAACGCCAGGTTCGGCCAATGACCTGTCTGACATCTTCCAGTGCTAACGCCAGGTTCGGCCAATGACCTGTCTAACATCTTCCAGTGCTAACGCCAGGTTCGGCCAATGACCTGTCTAACATCTTCCAGGGCTAACGCCAGGTTCGGCCAATGACCTGTCTAACATCTTCCAGCGCTAACGCCAGGTTCGGCCAATGACCTGTCTAACATCTTCCAGCGCTAACGCCAGGTTCGGCCAATGACCTGTCTAACATCTTCCAGCGCTAACGCCAGGTTCGGCCAATGACCTGTCTAACATCTTCCAGCGCTAACGCCAGGTTCGGCCAATGACCTGTCTAACATCTTCCAGCGCTAACGCCAGGTTCGGCCAATGACCTGTCTAACATCTTCCAGCGCTAACGCCAGGTTCGGCCAATGACCTGTCTAACATCTTCCAGCGCTAACGCCAGGTTCGGCCAATGACCTGTCTAACATCTTCCAGCGCTAACGCCAGGTTCGGCCAATGACCTGTCTAACATCTTCCAGCGCTAACGCCAGGTTCGGCCAATGACCTGTCTAACATCTTCCAGCGCTAACGCCAGGTTCGGCCAATGACCTGTCTAACATCTTCCAGCGCTAACGCCAGGTTCGGCCAATGACCTGTCTAACATCTTCCAGCGCTAACGCCAGGTTCGGCCAATGACCTGTCTAACATCTTCCAGCGCTAACGCCAGGTTCGGCCAATGACCTGTCTAACATCTTCCAGCGCTAACGCCAGGTTCGGCCAATGACCTGTCTAACATCTTCCAGCGCTAACGCCAGGTTCGGCCAATGACCTGTCTAACATCTTCCAGCGCTAACGCCAGGTTCGGCCAATGACCTGTCTAACATCTTCCAGCGCTAACGCCAGGTTCGGCCAATGACCTGTCTAACATCTTCCAGCGCTAACGCCAGGTTCGGCCAATGACCTGTCTAACATCTTCCAGCGCTAACGCCAGGTTCGGCCAATGACCTGTCTAACATCTTCCAGCGCTAACGCCAGGTTCGGCCAATGACCTGTCTAACATCTTCCAGCGCTAACGCCAGGTTCGGCCAATGACCTGTCTAACATCTTCCAGTGCTAATGCCAGGTTCGGCCAATGACCTGTCTAACATCTTCCAGTGCTAACGCCAGGTTCGGCCAATGACCTGTCTAACATCAGCTCGCTTAAGCTGAGGTGGGAGGGGTGTGGTATCTTGAGTTGTGTCCATAACAAAAACACTAAAGTGACAGTTTCATTGCAAACGCTAATGGGAAGTTTCAAAGGTCACGAACAGTCAAAGTCATGTTTTTCCATGAAATTTAATTATATTTGGATGAAACCAGATCAAAGTACAGTATGATGACCAAAGTGTGAAAAATAAAAAAGAAATGTGTTTCTACATTGATAAAGTTTGATCATAAAGTTACCGGCCCCCTCCTCCGTGTCAAACACCTGGATTCAGAAGGCGCGATTATTAAAGGGATAGGGTGACATCACCTTAACTCTCATTTGAATACACCAATGGTAACATGATATTCTCTTACCTCATTTAAATAAGTACCGCCTTGTAACCAACATCGGAGAAGGCGTGTTTGCAGAGGGGCGTGGTTTACATAGCTAGATATAGCTACTCTACTGGTGCCAAAATCTGACTGTAGGGTGTCAGCAAATATAGTTAAAAGTTTACACTATTCATCTATGGTAAAGATACTTACAATGCATTTGGAAAGTATTCAGACCCCTTTTCCACATTTTGTTACATTATAGCCTTATTCTAAAATAGATTACAACGTTTTTTTTCCCTCATCAATCTACACAAAATAACCCATAATGCCAAAGCAAAGCTTTTTAGAAATGTTTGCAAATGTATTACAAATAAAAACGGAAATATGACATTTACATAAGTATTCAGACCCTTTACTCAGTACTTTGTTGAAGCACCTTTGGCAGCGATTACAGCCCTGAGTCTTCTTGGGTATGATGCTACAAGCTTGGTACACCTGTATTTGGGGAGTTTCTCCCCTTCTTCTCTGCAGATCCTCTCAAGCTCTGTCAGGTTGGATGGGGAGCTTCGCTGCACAGCTATTTTCAGGTCTCTCCTGAGATGTTCGATCGGGTTCAAGTCCGGGCTCTGGCTGGGCCACTCAAGGACATTCAGAGACTTGTCCAGAAGCCACTCCTGCGTTGTCTTGGCTGTGTGCTTAGGGTCGTTGTCCTGTTGGAAGTTGAACCTTCGCCCCAGTCTGAGGTCCTGAGCGCTCTGGAGCAGGTTTTCATTAAGGATCTCTCTGTACTTTGCTCTGTTCATCTTTCCCTCGATCCTGACTAGTTTCCCAGTCCCTGCCGCTGAAAAACATCCCCACAGCATGATGCTGCCACCACCATGCTTCCCCGTAGGGATGGTGCCAGGTTTCCTCCAGACGTGACGCTTGGCATTCAGGCCAAATAGTTCAATCTTGGTTTTATCAGACCAGAGAATCTTGTTTCTCATGGTCTGAGAGTCATTAGGTGCCTTTTGGCAAACTTCAAGCAGGCTGTCATGTGCCTTTTACTGAGGAGTGGCTTCCGTCTGGCCACTCTACCATAAAGGCAGGGGCGCAACTTTCACTAGGGACGGGGGGGACATGTCCCCCCCCCATTCTGAAATTGCATTTTAGTCCCCCCCCCAGTTTTATAATCGGAATGTGATACAAAACGAGGCAACAATGTGCCATGCGGACGCCTCCGAGCGGTCGGGTAGGCTGTTTGGAGTGTTTATCCGACCGGATAAAAAAAAAATATATATAATAATAATTGTGTGTCCCCCACTTCTAAAACCACAGTTGCGCCCCTGCGTAAAGGCCTGATTGGTGGAATGCTGCAGAGATGGTTGTCCTTCTGGAAGGTTCTCCCATCTCCACAGAGGAACTCTGGAGCTCTGTCAGAGTGACCATTCGGTTCTTGGTCACCTCCCTGACCAAGGTCCTTCTCCCCTGATTGCTCAGTTTGGCTGGGCGGCCAGCTCTAGGAAGAGTCTTGGTGGTTCCAAACTTCTTCCATTTAAGAATGATGGCGGTCACTGTGTTCTCGGGGACCTTCAATGCTGCAGAAATGTTTTGTTACCCTTATATAGGCAGGTGTGTGCCCTTCCAAAACATGTCAAATCAATTGAATTTACCACAGGTGGACTCCAATCAAGTTGTAGAAACATCCCAAGGATGATCAATGGAAACAGGATGCACCTGAGCTCAATTTCGAGTCTCATAGCAAAGGGTCTGAATACGTATGTAAATAAGGTATTTGTTTTGTATTTTTAATAAATTGGCAAACATTTCTAAAAACCTGTTTTTGCTTTGTCTTTATGGGGTATTGTGTGTAGATTGAGTAACATTTTAATTTAATCCATTTTAGAATAAGGCTGTAACGTAACAAAATGTGGAGAAGGGGTCTGAATACTTTCCGAATACACTGTATATGTTTCCCCTTTCATCTGTGTCCTGTGTTAGCTAGTTACTGGCTAGCTAGGTCTTCATCTGTCTGGTGTTAGCTAGTTACTGGCTAGCTAGGTCTTCATCTGTGTCTGGTGTTAGCTAGTTACTGGCTAGCTAGGTCTTCATCTGTCTGGTGTTAGCTAGTTACTGGCTAGCTAGGTCTTCATCTGAGTCTGGTGTTAGCTAGTTACTGGCTAGCTAGGTCTTCATCTGTCTGGTGTTAGCTAGTTACTGGCTAGCTAGGTCTTCATCTGTCTGGTGTTAGCTAGTTACTGGCTAGCTAGGTCTTCATCTGTCTGGTGTTAGCTAGTTACTGGCTGGCTAGGTCTTCATCTGTGTCTGGTGTTAGCTAGTTACTGGCTAGCTAGGTCTTCATCTGTGTCTGGTGTTAGCTAGTTACTGGCTAGCTAGGTCTTCATCTGTCTGGTGTTAGCTAGTTACTGGCTAGCTAGGTCTTCATCTGTGTCTGGTGTTAGCTAGTTACTGGCTAGCTAGGTCTTCATCTGTGTCTGGTGTTAGCTAGTTACTGGCTAGCTAGGTCTTCATATGTCTGGTGTTAGCTAGTTACTGGCTAGCTAGGTCTTCATATGTCTGGTGTTAGCTAGTTACTGGCTAGCTAGGTCTTCATCTGTGTCTGGTGTTAGCTAGTTACTGGCTAGCTAGGTCTTCATCTGTCTGGTGTTAGCTAGTTACTGGCTAGCTAGGTCTTCATCTGTCTGGTGTTAGCTAGTTACTGGCTAGCTAGGTCTTCAACTGTGTCTGGTGTTAGCTAGTTACTGGCTAGCTAGGTCTTCATCTGTCTGGTGTTAGCTAGTTACTGGCTAGCTAGGTCTTCATCTGTCTGGTGTTAGCTAGTTACTGGCTAGCTAGGTCTTCATCTGTCTGGTGTTAGCTAGTTACTGGCTAGCTAGGTCTTCATCTGTCTGGTGTTAGCTAGTTACTGGCTAGCTAGGTCTTCATCTGTCTGGTGTTAGCTAGTTACTGGCTAGCTAGGTCTTCATCTGTCTGGTGTTAGCTAGTTACTGGCTAGCTAGGTCTTCATATGTCTGGTGTTAGCTAGTTACTGGCTAGCTAGGTCTTCATCTGTCTGGTGTTAGCTAGTTACTGGCTAGCTAGGTCTTCATCTGTCTGGTGTTAGCTAGTTACTGGCTAGCTAGGTCTTCATCTGTCTGGTGTTAGCTAGTTACTGGCTAGCTAGGTCTTCATCTGTCTGGTGTTAGCTAGTTACTGGCTAGCTAGGTCTTCATCTGTCTGGTGTTAGCTAGTTACTGGCTAGCTAGGTCTTCATCTGTCTGGTGTTAGCTAGTTAATGGCTAGCTAGGTCTTCATCTGTCTGGTGTTAGCTAGTTACTGGCTGGCTAGGTCTTCATCAGTCTGGTGTTAGCTAGTTACTGGCTAGCTAGGTCTTCATCTGTGTCTGGTGTTAGCTAGTTACTGGCTAGCTAGGTCTTCATCTGTGTCTGGTGTTAGCTAGTTACTGGCTAGCTAGGTCTTCATCTGTCTGGTGTTAGCTAGTTACTGGCTAGCTAGGTCTTCATCTGTCTGGTGTTAGCTAGTAACTGGCTAGTTAGGTCTCCATCTGTCTGGTGTTAGATAGTTACTGGCTAGCTAGGTCTTCATCTGTGTCTGGTGTTAGCTAGTTACTGGCTAGCTAGGTCTTCATCTGTCTGGTGTTAGCTAGTTACTGGCTAGCTAGGTCTTCATCTGTTTGGTGTTAGCTAGTTACTGGCTAGCTAGGTCTTTATCTGTCTGGTGTTAGCTAGTTACTGGCTAGCTAGGTCTTCATCTGTCTGGTGTTAGCTAGTTACTGGCTAGCTAGGTCTTCATCTGTCTGGTGTTAGCTAGTTACTGGCTAGCTAGGTCTTCATCTGTCTGGTGTTAGCTAGTAACTGGCTAGTTAGGTCTTCATCTGTGTCTGGTGTTAGCTAGTTACTGGCTAGCTAGGTCTTCATCTGTGTCTGGTGTTAGCTAGTTACTGGCTAGCTAGGTCTTCATCTGTCTGGTGTTAGCTAGTTACTGGCTAGCTAGGTCTCCATCTGTGTCCGGTGTTAGCTAGTTACTGGCTAGCTAGGTCTTCATCTGTGTCTGGTGTTAGCTAGTTACTGGCTAGCTAGGTCTTCATCTTTCTGGTGTTAGCTAGTTACTGGCTAGCTAGGTCTTCCATCTGTCTGGTGTTAGCTAGTTAATGGCTAGCTAGGTCTTCATCTGTCTGGTGTTAGCTAGTTACTGGCTAGCTAGGTCTTCATCTGTCTGGTGTTAGCTAGTTACTGGCTAGCTAGGTCTTCATCTGTCTGGTGTTAGCTAGTTACTGGCTAGCTAGGTCTTCATCTGTCTGGTGTTAGCTAGTTACTGGCTAGCTAGGTCTTCATCTGTCTGGTGTTAGCTAGTTACTGGCTAGCTAGGTCTTCATCTGTCTGGTGTTAGCTAGTTACTGGCTAGCTAGGTCTTCATCTGTGTCCGGTGTTAGCTAGTTACTGGCTAGCTAGGTCTTCATCTGTGTCTGGTGTTAGCTAGTTACTGGATAGCTAGGTCTTCATCTGTCTGGTGTTAGCTAGCTACTGGCTAGCTAGGTCTTCATCTGTCTGGTGTTAGCTAGTTACTGGCTAGCTAGGTCTTCATCTGTGTCCTGTGTTAGCTAGTTATTTGCTAGCTAGGTCTTCATCTGTGTCTGGTGTTAGCTAGTTACTGGCTAGCTAGGTCTTCATCTGTCTGGTGTTAGCTAGTTACTGGCTAGCTAGGTCTTCATCTGTGTCCTGTGTTAGCTAGTTACTGGCTAGCTAGGTCTTCATCTGTGTCTGGTGTTAGCTAGTTACTGGCTAGCTAGGTCTTCATCTGTCTGGTGTTAGCTAGTTACTGGCTAGCTAGGTCTTCATCTGTCTGGTGTTAGCTAGTTACTGGCTAGCTAGGTCTTCATCTGTCTGGTGTTAGCTAGTTACTGGCTAGCTAGGTCTCCATCTGTGTCCGGTGTTAGCTAGTTACTGGCTAGCTAGGTCTTCATCTGTGTCTGGTGTTAGCTAGTTACTGGCTAGCTAGGTCTTCATCTTTCTGGTGTTAGCTAGTTACTGGCTAGCTAGGTCTTCCATCTGTCTGGTGTTAGCTGGTTACTGGCTAGCTATGTCTTCATCTGTCTGGTGTTAGCTAGTTACTGGCTAGCTAGGTCTTCATCTCTCTGGTGTTAGCTAGTTACTGGCTAGCTAGGTCTCCATCTGTGTCCGGTGTTAGCTAGTTACTGGCTAGCTAGGTCTCCATCTGTGTCCGGTGTTAGCTAGTTACTGGCTAGCTAGGTCTTCATCTGTGTCTGGTGTTAGCTAGTTACTGGCTAGCTAGGTCTTCATCTGTCTGGTGTTAGCTAGTTACTGGCTAGCTAGGTCTTCATCTGTGTCCGGTGTTAGCTGGTTACTGGCTAGCTAGGTCTTCCATCTGTCTGGTGTTAGCTAGTTACTGGCTAGCTAGGTCTTCATCTGTCTGGTGTTAGCTAGTTACTGGCTAGCTAGGTCTTCCATCTGTCTGGTGTTAGCTAGTTACTGGCTAGCTAGGTCTTCATCTGTCTGGTGTTAGCTAGTTACTGGCTAGCTAGGTCTTCATCTGTGTCCGGTGTTAGCTGGTTACTGGCTAGCTAGGTCTTCCATCTGTCTGGTGTTAGCTAGTTACTGGCTAGCTAGGTCTTCATCTGTCTGGTGTTAGCTAGTTACTGGCTAGCTAGGTCTTCGTTTGTGTCTGGTGTTAGCTAGTTACTGGCTAGCTAGGTCTTCATCTGTGTCCGGTGTTAGCTGGTTACTGGCTAGCTAGGTCTTCATCTGTCTGGTGTTAGCTAGTTACTGGCTAGCTAGGTCTTCATCTGTCTGGTGTTAGCTGGTTACTGGCTAGCTAGGTCTTCATCTGTCTGGTGTTAGCTAGTTACTGGCTAGCTAGGTCTTCCATCTGTCTGGTGTTAGCTAGTTACTGGCTAGCTAGGTCTTCATCTGTCTGGTGTTAGCTAGTTACTGGCTAGCTAGGTCTTCGTTTGTGTCTGGTGTTAGCTAGTTACTGGCTAGCTAGGTCTTCATCTGTGTCCGGTGTTAGCTGGTTACTGGCTAGCTAGGTCTTCATCTGTCTGGTGTTAGCTAGTTACTGGCTAGCTAGGTCTTCATCTGTCTGGTGTTAGCTGGTTACTGGCTAGCTAGGTCTTCATCTGTCTGGTGTTAGCTAGTTACTGGCTAGCTAGGTCTTCCATCTGTCTGGTGTTAGCTAGTTACTGGCTAGCTAGGTCTTCATCTGTCTGGTGTTAGCTAGTTACTGGCTAGCTAGGTCTTCATCTGTGTCCAGTGTTAGCTAGTTACTGGCTAGCTAGATCTTCATCTGTGTCTGGTGTTAGCTAGTTACTGGCTAGCTAGGTCTTCATCTGTGTCCGGTGTTAGCTGGTTACTGGCTAGCTAGGTCTTCCATCTGTCTGGTGTTAGCTAGTTACTGGCTAGCTAGGTCTTCATCTGTCTGGTGTTAGCTAGTTACTGGCTAGCTAGGTCTTCATCTGTGTCTGGTGTTAGCTAGTTACTGGCTAGCTAGGTCTTCATCTGTGTCTGGTGTTAACTAGTTACTGGCTAGCTAGGTCTTCATCTGTGTCCGGTGTTAGCTGGTTACTGGCTAGCTAGGTCTTCATCTGTCTGGTGTTAGCTAGTTACTGGCTAGCTAGGTCTTCATCTGTCTGGTGTTAGCTAGTTACTGGCTAGCTAGGTCTTCATCTGTGTCCGGTGTTAGCTGGTTACTGGCTAGCTAGGTCTTCATCTGTGTCTGGTGTTAGCTAGTTACTGGCTAGCTAGGTCTTCCATCTGTCTGGTGTTAGCTAGTTACTGGCTAGCTAGGTCTTCATCTGTGTCCGGTGTTAGCTGGTTACTGGCTAGCTAGGTCTTCCATCTGTCTGGTGTTAGCTAGTTACTGGCTAGCTAGGTCTTCATCTGTCTGGTGTTAGCTAGTTACTGGCTAGCTAGGTCTCCATCTGTCTGGTGTTAGCTAGTTACTGGCTAGCTAGGTCTTCATCTGTCTGGTGTTAGCTAGTTACTGGGTAGCTAGGTCTCCATCGGTCTGGTGTTAGCTAGTTACTGGCTAGCTAGGTCTTCATCTGTGTCTGGTGTTAGCTAGTTACTCAATTGGATTCAGGTCTGGGGAACGGGCGGGCCAGTCCATAGCATCAATGCCTTCCTCTTGCAGGAACTGCTGACACACTCCAGCCACATGAGGTCTAGCATTGTCTTGCATTAGGAGGAACCCAGGGCCAACCGCACCAGCATATGGTCTCACAAGGGGTCTGAGGATCTCATCTCGGTACCTAATGGCAGTCAGGCTACCTCTGGCGAGCACATGGAGGGCTGTGCGGCCCCCCCAAAGAAATGCCACCCCACACTATGACTGACCTACCGCCAAACCGGTCATGCTGGAGGATGTTGCAGGCAGCAGAACGTTCTCCACGGCGTCTCCAGACTCTGTCACGTCTGTCACATGTGCTCAGTGTGAACCTGCTTTCATCTGTGAAGAGCACAGGGCGCCAGTGGCGAATTTGCCAATCTTGGTGTTCTCTGGCAAATGCCAAACGTCCTGCACGGTGTTGGGCTGTAAGCACAACCCCCACCTGTGGACGTCGGGCCCTCATACCACCCTCATGGAGTCTGTTTCTGACCGTTTGAGCAGACACATGCACATTTGTGGCCTGCTGGAGGTCATTTTGCAGGGCTCTGGCAGTGCTCCTCCTGCTCCTCCTTGCACAAAGGCGGAGGTAGCGGTCCTGCTGCTGGGTTGTTGCCCTCCTACGGCCTCCTCCACGTCTCCTGATGTACTGGCCTGTCTCCTGGTAGCGCCTTCATGCTCTGGACACTACGCTGACAGACACAGCAAACCTTCTTGCCACAGCTCGCATTGATGTGCCATCCTGGATGAGCTGCACTACCTGAGCCACTTGTGTGGGTTGTAGACTCCGTCTCATGCTACCACTAGAGTGAAAGCACCGCCATCATTCAAAAGTGACCAAAACATCAGCCAGGAAGCATAGAAACTGAGAAGTGGTCTGTGGTCACCACCTGCAGAACCACTCCTTTATTGGGGGGTGTCTTGCTAATTGCCTATAATTTCCACCTGTTGTCTATTCCATTTGCACAACAGCATGTGAAATGTATTGTCAATCAGTGTTGCTTCCTAAGTGGACAGTTTGATTTCACAGAAGTGTGATTGACTTGGAGTTACATTGTGTTGTGTAAGTGTTCCCTTTATTTTTTTGAGCAGTGTATATAAAAAAAAATTGACATCATTGATGCAATTTCAATGCTGTTTTTAGTTGCTTTGTGTGTCACCAAATTAGCTTGAGGTGATTTTACTGCAGCACTGCTCACTGCACCCAAGTTTCTGGACGTAAAATTGTTTCAAAGAGCTTTCAGGCAAGGCGAGCTCATGAATATAAACTCCCCGTCCACTCAGCCTTGCTTTTCAAACTTCCTGGTAGTTAGCTATGAGAGAAAGAAAGTATTTTATCTCCCAAAAAAATGTTACGGGTGATATTTTAGTCACTCAAAAGGCTACTTTACATGGGAATCCGAATGACTGTTCGGGACCTTTTTTAAGACCCACAAAAAGCAGGTCTGAATGGTAACCCAGTTGATAACAGCCTATCCAGCCGTGCCTTTGGTGCCGGTGATCTCGTATTTAGAAACATAAAAAAACGATTGGTTTCCAACCCCCCCCCCCCCCATTTTGTTTCATTTGATTAAAACTCAAACATACCGTTAAGACCTGGCTTTAGCAGTATTGCATATCTGCATATTTTTTTATCCTGGCCAAGTTGCCTAGAATAATGTGGGTTTAAATGGTCTACTGAGAATTATTTTCCAGTTTTTTTTTCCCCCCCTCATGCCTTTTCATTAGTCACAATTCAAATACCTGCATACTTCATTTTGCTTGTTCAAGTAGGCTTTCCATCCCCATTAGAAAGAGAGGCCCTCGTCCGATTTACCAAAAGACACGCTCCTACAAACTTAAGTCCAACACTCCAAACATAGGCTATTGAGCAGACACTGGATGTTTCTCTGTACTGTATCTATTACTCATTACTGTGGCCTCTGCTATTTAATAAACTATCAATCCACTGGACTAGGACAGAATACTGTAGCATCTGCTATTTAATAAACTATCAATCCACTGCACTAGGACAGAATACTGTAGCATCTGCTATTTAATAAACTATCAATCCACTGCACTAGGACAGAATACTGTAGCATCTGCTGTTTAATAAACTATCAATCCACTGGACTAGGACAGAATACTGTAGCATCTGCTATTTAATAAACTATCAATCCACTGCACTAGGACAGAATACTGTTGCCTCTGCTATTTAATAAACTATCAATCCACTGCACTAGGACCGAATACTGTAGCATCTGCTATTTAATAAACTATCAATCCACTGCACTAGGACAGAATACTGTTCCACTGCACTAGGACAGAATACTGTAGCATCTGCTGTTTAATAAACTATCAATCCACTGGACTAGGACAGAATACTGTAGCGTCTGCTATTTAATAAACTATCAATCCACTGCACTAGGACAGAATACTGTAGCATCTGCTATTTAATAAACTATCAATCCACTGCACTAGGACAGAATACTGTTCCACTGGACTAGGACAGAATACTGTAGCATCTGCTATTTAATAAACTATCAATCCACTGCACTAGGACAGAATACTGTAGCATCTGCTGTTTAATAAACTATCAATCCACTGGACTAGGACAGAATACTGTAGCATCTGCTGTTTAATAAACTATCAATCCACTGCACTAGGACAGAATACTGTAGCATCTGCTATTTAATAAACTATCAATCCACTGCACTAGGACAGAATACTGTAGCATCTGCTATTTAATAAACTATCAATCCACTGGACTAGGACAGAATACTGTAGCATCTGCTATTTAATAAACTATCAATCCACTGCACTAGGACAGAATACTGTAGCGTCTGCTATTTAATAAACTATCAATCCACTGGACTAGGACAGAATACTGTAGCATCTGCTATTTAATAAACTATCAATCCACTGCACTAGGACAGAATACTGTAGCATCTGCTATTTAATAAACTATCAATCCACTGGACTAGGACAGAATACTGTAGCGTCTGCTATTTAATAAACTATCAATCCACTGCACTAGGACAGAATACTGTAGCATCTGCTATTTAATAAACTACCAATCCACTGCACTAGGACAGAATACTGTAGCATCTGCTATTTAATAAACTATCAATCCACTGGACTAGGACAGAACACTGTAGCATCTGCTATTTAATAAACTATCAATCCACTGGACTAGGACAGAATACTGTAGCATCTGCTATTTAATAAACTATCAATCCACTGGACTAGGACAGAATACTGTAGCATCTGCTATTTAATAAACTATCAATCCACTGGACTAGGACAGAATACTGTGGCCTCTGCTATTTAATAAACTATCAATCCACTGGACTAGGACAGAATACTGTAGCATCTGCTATTTAATAAACTATCAATCCACTGCACTAGGACAGAATACTGTGGCCTCTGCTATTTAATAAACTATCAATCCACTGGACTAGGACAGAATACTGTAGCATCTGCTGTTTAATAAACTATCAATCCACTGCACTAGGACAGAATACTGTAGCATCTGCTGTTTAATAAACTATCAATCCACTGCACTAGGACAGAATACTGTAGCATCTGCTATTTAATAAACTATCAATCCACTGGACTAGGACAGAATACTGTAGCATCTGCTGTTTAATAAACTATCAATCCACTGGACTAGGACCGAATACTGTTGCCTCTGCTATTTAATAAACTATCAATCCACTGCACTAGGACAGAATACTGTAGCATCTGCTATTTAATAAACTATCAATCCACTGCACTAGGACAGAATACTGTAGAATCTGCTGTTTAATAAACTATCAATCCACTGCACTAGGACAGAATACTGTGGCCTCTGCTATTTAATAAACTATCAATCCACTGCACTAGGGCAGAATACCGTAGCATCTGCTATTTAATAAACTATCAATCCACTGGACTAGGACAGAATACTGTAGCATCTGCTATTTAATAAACTATCAATCCACTGGACTAGGACAGAATACTGTAGCATCTGCTATTTAATAAACTATCAATCCACTGCACTAGGACAGAATACTGTAGCATCTGCTATTTAATAAACTATCAATCCACTGCACTAGGACAGAATACTGTAGCATCTGCTGTTTAATAAACTATCAATCCACTGGACTAGGACAGAATACTGTAGCATCTGCTGTTTAATAAACTATCAATCCACTGCACTAGGACAGAATACTGTAGCATCTGCTATTTAATAAACTATCAATCCACTGCACTAGGACAGAATACTGTAGCATCTGCTGTTTAATAAACTATCAATCCACTGGACTAGGACAGAATACTGTAGCATCTGCTATTTAATAAACTATCAATCCACTGCACTAGGACAGAATACTGTAGCATCTGCTGTTTAATAAACTATCAATCCACTGCACTAGGACAGAATACTGTGGCCTCTGCTATTTAATAAACTATCAATCCACTGCACTAGGGCAGAATACTGTAGCATCTGCTATTTAATAAACTATCAATCCACTGGACTAGGACAGAATACTGTAGCATCTGCTATTTAATAAACTATCAATCCACTGCACTAGGACAGAATACTGTAGCATCTGCTATTTAATAAACTATCAATCCACTGGACTAGGACAGAATACTGTAGCATCTGCTATTTAATAAACTATCAATCCACTGGACTAGGACAGAATACTGTAGCATCTGCTATTTAATAAACTATCAATCCACTGGACTAGGACAGAATACTGTAGCATCTGCTATTTAATAAACTATCAATCCACTGCACTAGGACAGAATACTGTAGCATCTGCTGTTTAAACTATCAATCCACTGGACTAGGACAGAATACTGTAGCATCTGCTATTTAATAAACTATCAATCCACTGGACTAGGACAGAATACTGTAGCATCTGCTGTTTAATAAACTATCAATCCACTGCACTAGGACAGAATACTGTTGCCTCTGCTATTTAATAAACTATCAATCCACTGCACTAGGACAGAATACTGTAGCATCTGCTATTTAATAAACTATCAATCCACTGGACTAGGACAGAATACTGTAGCATCTGCTATTTAATAAACTATCAATCCACTGGACTAGGACAGAATACTGTAGCATCTGCTATTTAATAAACTATCAATCCACTGGACTAGGACAGAATACTGTAGCATCTGCTATTTAATAAACTATCAATCCACTGGACTAGGACAGAATACTGTAGCATCTGCTATTTAATAAACTATCAATCCACTGGACTAGGACAGAATACTGTAGCATCTGCTGTTTAATAAACTATCAATCCACTGGACTAGGACAGAATACTGTAGCATCTGCTATTTAATAAACTATCAATCCACTGCACTAGGACAGAATACTGTAGCATCTGCTATTTAATAAACTATCAATCCACTGCACTAGGACAGAATACTGTAGCATCTGCTATTTAATAAACTATCAATCCACTGCACTAGGACAGAATACTGTAGCATCTGCTATTTAATAAACTATCAATCCACTGCACTAGGACAGAATACTGTAGCATCTGCTGTTTAAACTATCAATCCACTGGACTAGGACAGAATACTGTAGCATCTGCTATTTAATAAACTATCAATCCACTGGACTAGGACAGAATACTGTAGCATCTGCTATTTAATAAACTATCAATCCACTGGACTAGGACAGAATACTGTAGCATCTGCTGTTTAATAAACTATCAATCCACTGCACTAGGACAGAATACTGTTGCCTCTGCTATTTAATAAACTGTCAATCCACTGGACTAGGACAGAATACTGTAGCATCTGCTGTTTAATAAACTATCAATCCACTGCACTAGGACAGAATACTGTAGCATCTGCTATTTAATAAACTATCAATCCACTGCACTAGGACAGAATACTGTAGCATCTGCTGTTTAATAAACTATCAATCCACTGCACTAGGACAGAATACTGTAGCATCTGCTATTTAATAAACTATCAATCCACTGCACTAGGACAGAATACTGTGGCCTCTGCTATTTAATAAACTATCAATCCACTGGACTAGGACAGAATACTGTAGCATCTGCTATTTAATAAACTATCAATCCACTGGACTAGGACAGAATACTGTAGCATCTGCTGTTTAATAAACTATCAATCCACTGGACTAGGACAGAATACTGTAGCATCTGCTGTTTAATAAACTATCAATCCACTGGACTAGGACAGAATACTGTAGCATCTGCTATTTAATAAACTATCAATCCACTGGACTAGGACAGAATACTGTAGCATCTGCTATTTAATAAACTATCAATCCACTGGACTAGGACAGAATACTGTAGCATCTGCTATTTAATAAACTATCAATCCACTGCACTAGGACAGAATACTGTAGCATCTGCTATTTAATAAACTATCAATCCACTGCACTAGGACAGAATACTGTAGCATCTGCTATTTAATAAACTATCAATCCACTGCACTAGGACAGAATACTGTAGCCTCTGCTATTTAATAAACTATCAATCCACTGCACTAGGACAGAATACTGTGGCCCCTGCTGTTTAATAAACTATCAATCCACTGGACTAGGACAGAATACTGTAGCATCTGCTATTTAATAAACTATCAATCCACTGCACTAGGACAGAATACTGTAGCATCTGCTATTTAATAAACTATCAATCCACTGGACTAGGACAGAATACTGTAGCATCTGCTGTTTAATAAACTATCAATCCACTGGACTAGGACAGAATACTGTAGCATCTGCTATTTAATAAACTATCAATCCACTGCACTAGGACAGAATACTGTGGCCTCTGCTATTTAATAAACTATCAATCCACTGCACTAGGACAGAATACTGTAGCCTCTGCTATTTAATAAACTATCAATCCACTGCACTAGGACAGAATACTGTGGCCCCTGCTGTTTAATAAACTATCAATCCACTGCACTAGGACAGAATACTGTAGCATCTGCTATTTAATAAACTATCAATCCACTGCACTAGGACAGAATACTGTGGCCTCTGCTATTTAATAAACTATCAATCCACTGCACTAGGACAGAATACTGTGGCCCCTGCTGTTTAATAAACTATCAATCCACTGCACTAGGACAGAATACTGTAGCATCTGCTATTTAATAAACTATCAATCCACTGCACTAGGACAGAATACTGTGGCCTCTGCTATTTAATAAACTATCAATCCACTTCACTAGGACAGAATACTGTAGCATCTGCTGTTTAATAAACTATCAATCCACTGCACTAGGACAGAATACTGTTGCCTCTGCTATTTAATAAACTATCAATCCACTGCACTAGGACAGAATACTGTTGCCTCTGCTATTTAATAAACTATCAATCCACTGCACTAGGACAGAATACTGTTGCCTCTGCTATTTAATAAACTATCAATCCACTGGACTAGGACAGAATACTGTAGCATCTGCTGTTTAATAAACTATCAATCCACTGCACTAGGACAGAATACTGTTGCCTCTGCTATTTAATAAACTATCAATCCACTGGACTAGGACAGAATACTGTGGCCTCTGCTATTTAATAAACTATCAATCCACTGGACTAGGACAGAATACTGTAGCATCTGCTATTTAATAAACTATCAATCCACTGCACTAGGACAGAATACTGTAGCATCTGCTATTTAATAAACTATCAATCCACTGGACTAGGACAGAATACTGTAGCATCTGCTATTTAATAAACTATCAATCCACTGCACTAGGACAGAATACTGTAGCATCTGCTGTTTAATAAACTATCAATCCACTGCACTAGGACAGAATACTGTGGCCTCTGCTATTTAATAAACTATCAATCCACTGCACTAGGACAGAATACTGTAGCATCTGCTATTTAATAAACTATCAATCCACTGGACTAGGACAGAATACTGTAGCATCTGCTATTTAATAAACTATCAATCCACTGGACTAGGACAGAATACTGTAGCATCTGCTATTTAATAAACTATCAATCCACTGGACTAGGACAGAATACTGTAGCATCTGCTATTTAATAAACTATCAATCCACTGCACTGGGACAGAATACTGTAGCATCTGCTATTTAATAAACTATCAATCCACTGGACTAGGACAGAATACTGTAGCATCTGCTATTTAATAAACTATCAATCCACTGGACTAGGACAGAATACTGTAGCATCTGCTATTTAATAAACTATCAATCCACTGGACTAGGACAGAATACTGTGGCCTCTGCTATTTAATAAACTATCAATCCACTGCACTAGGACAGAATACTGTAGCATCTGCTGTTTAATAAACTATCAATCCACTGCACTAGGACAGAATACTGTGGCCTCTGCTATTTAATAAACTATCAATCCACTGCACTAGGACAGAATACTGTAGCATCTGCTATTTAATAAACTATCAATCCACTGGACTAGGACAGAATACTGTAGCATCTGCTATTTAATAAACTATCAATCCACTGGACTAGGACAGAATACTGTAGCATCTGCTATTTAATAAACTATCAATCCACTGGACTAGGACAGAATACTGTAGCATCTGCTGTTTAATAAACTATCAATCCACTGCACTAGGACAGAATACTGTAGCATCTGCTATTTAATAAACTATCAATCCACTGGACTAGGACAGAATACTGTAGCATCTGCTATTTAATAAACTATCAATCCACTGCACTAGGACAGAATACTGTAGCATCTGCTGTTTAATAAACTATCAATCCACTGCACTAGGACAGAATACTGTAGCATCTGCTATTTAATAAACTATCAATCCACTGCACTAGGACAGAATACTGTTGCCTCTGCTGTTTAATAAACTATCAATCCACTGGACTAGGACAGAATACTGTGGCCTCTGCTATTTAATAAACTATCAATCCACTGGACTAGGACAGAATACTGTAGCATCTGCTATTTAATAAACTATCAATCCACTGCACTAGGACAGAATACTGTAGCATCTGCTGTTTAATAAACTATCAATCCACTGCACTAGGACAGAATACTGTAGCATCTGCTATTTAATAAACTATCAATCCACTGCACTAGGACAGAATACTGTTGCCTCTGCTGTTTAATAAACTATCAATCCACTGGACTAGGACAGAATACTGTGGCCTCTGCTATTTAATAAACTATCAATCCACTGGACTAGGACAGAATACTGTAGCATCTGCTATTTAATAAACTATCAATCCACTGCACTAGGACAGAATACTGTAGCATCTGCTGTTTAATAAACTATCAATCCACTGGACTAGGACAGAATACTGTAGCATCTGCTATTTAATAAACTATCAATCCACTGCACTAGGACAGAATACTGTAGCATCTGCTATTTAATAAACTATCAATCCACTGCACTAGGACAGAATACTGTGGCCTCTGCTATTTAATAAACTATCAATCCACTGGACTAGGACAGAATACTGTAGCATCTGCTATTTAATAAACTATCAATCCACTGCACTAGGACAGAATACTGTAGCATCTGCTATTTAATAAACTATCAATCCACTGGACTAGGACAGAATACTGTAGCATCTGCTATTTAATAAACTATCAATCCACTGGACTAGGACAGAATACTGTAGCATCTGCTGTTTAATAAACTATCAATCCACTGGACTAGGACAGAATACTGTGGCCTCTGCTATTTAATAAACTATCAATCCACTGCACTAGGACAGAATACTGTAGCATCTGCTATTTAATAAACTATCAATCCACTGCACTAGGACAGAATACTGTAGCGTCTGCTATTTAATAAACTATCAATCCACTGCACTAGGACAGAATACTGTAGCATCTGCTATTTAATAAACTATCAATCCACTGGACTAGGACAGAATACTGTAGCATCTGCTATTTAATAAACTATCAATCCACTGGACTAGGACAGAATACTGTTGCCTCTGCTGTTTAATAAACTATCAATCCACTGCACTAGGACAGAATACTGTAGCATCTGCTATTTAATAAACTATCAATCCACTGGACTAGGACAGAATACTGTAGCATCTGCTATTTAATAAACTATCAATCCACTGCACTAGGACAGAATACTGTAGCATCTGCTATTTAATAAACTATCAATCCACTGGACTAGGACAGAATACTGTAGCATCTGCTATTTAATAAACTATCAATCCACTGCACTAGGACAGAATACTGTAGCATCTGCTATTTAATAAACTATCAATCCACTGCACTAGGACAGAATACTGTAGCATCTGCTGTTTAATAAACTATCAATCCACTGCACTAGGACAGAATACTGTAGCATCTGCTGTTTAATAAACTATCAATCCACTGGACTAGGACAGAATACTGTAGCATCTGCTATTTAATAAACTATCAATCCACTGGACTAGGACAGAATACTGTAGCATCTGCTATTTAATAAACTATCAATCCACTGCACTAGGACAGAATACTGTAGCATCTGCTATTTAATAAACTATCAATCCACTGCACTAGGACAGAATACTGTAGCATCTGCTATTTAATAAACTATCAATCCACTGGACTAGGACAGAATACTGTAGCATCTGCTATTTAATAAACTATCAATCCACTGCACTAGGACAGAATACTGTAGCATCTGCTGTTTAATAAACTATCAATCCACTGCACTAGGACAGAATACTGTAGCATCTGCTGTTTAATAAACTATCAATCCACTGCACTAGGACAGAATACTGTGGCCTCTGCTATTTAATAAACTATCAATCCACTGGACTAGGACAGAATACTGTAGCATCTGCTGTTTAATAAACTATCAATCCACTGCACTAGGACAGAATACTGTAGCATCTGCTGTTTAATAAACTATCAATCCACTGCACTAGGACAGAATACTGTAGCATCTGCTATTTAATAAACTATCAATCCACTGGACTAGGACAGAATACTGTAGCATCTGCTGTTTAATAAACTATCAATCCACTGGACTAGGACCGAATACTGTTGCCTCTGCTATTTAATAAACTATCAATCCACTGCACTAGGACAGAATACTGTAGCATCTGCTATTTAATAAACTATCAATCCACTGGACTAGGACAGAATACTGTAGCATCTGCTGTTTAATAAACTATCAATCCACTGGACTAGGACCGAATACTGTTGCCTCTGCTATTTAATAAACTATCAATCCACTGCACTAGGACAGAATACTGTAGCATCTGCTGTTTAATAAACTATCAATCCACTGCACTAGGACAGAATACTGTAGAATCTGCTGTTTAATAAACTATCAATCCACTGCACTAGGACAGAATACTGTGGCCTCTGCTATTTAATAAACTATCAATCCACTGCACTAGGGCAGAATACCGTAGCATCTGCTATTTAATAAACTATCAATCCACTGGACTAGGACAGAATACCGTAGCATCTGCTATTTAATAAACTATCAATCCACTGGACTAGGACAGAATACTGTAGCATCTGCTATTTAATAAACTATCAATCCACTGGACTAGGACAGAATACTGTAGCATCTGCTGTTTAATAAACTATCAATCCACTGGACTAGGACCGAATACTGTTGCCTCTGCTATTTAATAAACTATCAATCCACTGCACTAGGACAGAATACTGTAGCATCTGCTATTTAATAAACTATCAATCCACTGCACTAGGAC
Organism: Coregonus lavaretus; assembly: GCF_964263955.1. NCBI lineage: Eukaryota > Metazoa > Chordata > Actinopteri > Salmoniformes > Salmonidae > Coregonus > Coregonus lavaretus. The sequence goes on from NW_028162044.1 coordinate 143,281, forward strand.
AGAATACTGTAGCATCTGCTGTTTAATAAACTATCAATCCACTGGACTAGGACAGAATACTGTAGCATCTGCTGTTTAATAAACTATCAATCCACTGCACTAGGACAGAATACTGTAGCATCTGCTATTTAATAAACTATCAATCCACTGCACTAGGACAGAATACTGTAGCATCTGCTGTTTAATAAACTATCAATCCACTGGACTAGGACAGAATACTGTAGCATCTGCTATTTAATAAACTATCAATCCACTGCACTAGGACAGAATACTGTAGCATCTGCTGTTTAATAAACTATCAATCCACTGGACTAGGACAGAATACTGTAGCATCTGCTGTTTAATAAACTATCAATCCACTGCACTAGGACAGAATACTGTTGCCTCTGCTATTTAATAAACTATCAATCCACTGGACTAGGACAGAATACTGTGGCCTCTGCTATTTAATAAACTATCAATCCACTGGACTAGGACAGAATACTGTAGCATCTGCTATTTAATAAACTATCAATCCACTGCACTAGGACAGAATACTGTAGCATCTGCTATTTAATAAACTATCAATCCACTGGACTAGGACAGAATACTGTAGCATCTGCTATTTAATAAACTATCAATCCACTGCACTAGGACAGAATACTGTAGCATCTGCTGTTTAATAAACTATCAATCCACTGCACTAGGACAGAATACTGTGGCCTCTGCTATTTAATAAACTATCAATCCACTGCACTAGGACAGAATACTGTAGCATCTGCTATTTAATAAACTATCAATCCACTGGACTAGGACAGAATACTGTAGCATCTGCTATTTAATAAACTATCAATCCACTGGACTAGGACAGAATACTGTAGCATCTGCTATTTAATAAACTATCAATCCACTGGACTAGGACAGAATACTGTAGCATCTGCTATTTAATAAACTATCAATCCACTGCACTGGGACAGAATACTGTAGCATCTGCTATTTAATAAACTATCAATCCACTGGACTAGGACAGAATACTGTAGCATCTGCTATTTAATAAACTATCAATCCACTGGACTAGGACAGAATACTGTAGCATCTGCTATTTAATAAACTATCAATCCACTGGACTAGGACAGAATACTGTGGCCTCTGCTATTTAATAAACTATCAATCCACTGCACTAGGACAGAATACTGTAGCATCTGCTGTTTAATAAACTATCAATCCACTGCACTAGGACAGAATACTGTGGCCTCTGCTATTTAATAAACTATCAATCCACTGCACTAGGACAGAATACTGTAGCATCTGCTATTTAATAAACTATCAATCCACTGGACTAGGACAGAATACTGTAGCATCTGCTATTTAATAAACTATCAATCCACTGGACTAGGACAGAATACTGTAGCATCTGCTATTTAATAAACTATCAATCCACTGGACTAGGACAGAATACTGTAGCATCTGCTGTTTAATAAACTATCAATCCACTGCACTAGGACAGAATACTGTAGCATCTGCTATTTAATAAACTATCAATCCACTGGACTAGGACAGAATACTGTAGCATCTGCTATTTAATAAACTATCAATCCACTGCACTAGGACAGAATACTGTAGCATCTGCTGTTTAATAAACTATCAATCCACTGCACTAGGACAGAATACTGTAGCATCTGCTATTTAATAAACTATCAATCCACTGCACTAGGACAGAATACTGTTGCCTCTGCTGTTTAATAAACTATCAATCCACTGGACTAGGACAGAATACTGTGGCCTCTGCTATTTAATAAACTATCAATCCACTGGACTAGGACAGAATACTGTAGCATCTGCTATTTAATAAACTATCAATCCACTGCACTAGGACAGAATACTGTAGCATCTGCTGTTTAATAAACTATCAATCCACTGCACTAGGACAGAATACTGTAGCATCTGCTATTTAATAAACTATCAATCCACTGCACTAGGACAGAATACTGTTGCCTCTGCTGTTTAATAAACTATCAATCCACTGGACTAGGACAGAATACTGTGGCCTCTGCTATTTAATAAACTATCAATCCACTGGACTAGGACAGAATACTGTAGCATCTGCTATTTAATAAACTATCAATCCACTGCACTAGGACAGAATACTGTAGCATCTGCTGTTTAATAAACTATCAATCCACTGGACTAGGACAGAATACTGTAGCATCTGCTATTTAATAAACTATCAATCCACTGCACTAGGACAGAATACTGTAGCATCTGCTATTTAATAAACTATCAATCCACTGCACTAGGACAGAATACTGTGGCCTCTGCTATTTAATAAACTATCAATCCACTGGACTAGGACAGAATACTGTAGCATCTGCTATTTAATAAACTATCAATCCACTGCACTAGGACAGAATACTGTAGCATCTGCTATTTAATAAACTATCAATCCACTGGACTAGGACAGAATACTGTAGCATCTGCTATTTAATAAACTATCAATCCACTGGACTAGGACAGAATACTGTAGCATCTGCTGTTTAATAAACTATCAATCCACTGGACTAGGACAGAATACTGTGGCCTCTGCTATTTAATAAACTATCAATCCACTGCACTAGGACAGAATACTGTAGCATCTGCTATTTAATAAACTATCAATCCACTGCACTAGGACAGAATACTGTAGCGTCTGCTATTTAATAAACTATCAATCCACTGCACTAGGACAGAATACTGTAGCATCTGCTATTTAATAAACTATCAATCCACTGGACTAGGACAGAATACTGTAGCATCTGCTATTTAATAAACTATCAATCCACTGGACTAGGACAGAATACTGTTGCCTCTGCTGTTTAATAAACTATCAATCCACTGCACTAGGACAGAATACTGTAGCATCTGCTATTTAATAAACTATCAATCCACTGGACTAGGACAGAATACTGTAGCATCTGCTATTTAATAAACTATCAATCCACTGCACTAGGACAGAATACTGTAGCATCTGCTATTTAATAAACTATCAATCCACTGGACTAGGACAGAATACTGTAGCATCTGCTATTTAATAAACTATCAATCCACTGCACTAGGACAGAATACTGTAGCATCTGCTATTTAATAAACTATCAATCCACTGCACTAGGACAGAATACTGTAGCATCTGCTGTTTAATAAACTATCAATCCACTGCACTAGGACAGAATACTGTAGCATCTGCTGTTTAATAAACTATCAATCCACTGGACTAGGACAGAATACTGTAGCATCTGCTATTTAATAAACTATCAATCCACTGGACTAGGACAGAATACTGTAGCATCTGCTATTTAATAAACTATCAATCCACTGCACTAGGACAGAATACTGTAGCATCTGCTATTTAATAAACTATCAATCCACTGCACTAGGACAGAATACTGTAGCATCTGCTATTTAATAAACTATCAATCCACTGGACTAGGACAGAATACTGTAGCATCTGCTATTTAATAAACTATCAATCCACTGCACTAGGACAGAATACTGTAGCATCTGCTGTTTAATAAACTATCAATCCACTGCACTAGGACAGAATACTGTAGCATCTGCTGTTTAATAAACTATCAATCCACTGCACTAGGACAGAATACTGTGGCCTCTGCTATTTAATAAACTATCAATCCACTGGACTAGGACAGAATACTGTAGCATCTGCTGTTTAATAAACTATCAATCCACTGCACTAGGACAGAATACTGTAGCATCTGCTGTTTAATAAACTATCAATCCACTGCACTAGGACAGAATACTGTAGCATCTGCTATTTAATAAACTATCAATCCACTGGACTAGGACAGAATACTGTAGCATCTGCTGTTTAATAAACTATCAATCCACTGGACTAGGACCGAATACTGTTGCCTCTGCTATTTAATAAACTATCAATCCACTGCACTAGGACAGAATACTGTAGCATCTGCTATATAATAAACTATCAATCCACTGGACTAGGACAGAATACTGTAGCATCTGCTGTTTAATAAACTATCAATCCACTGGACTAGGACCGAATACTGTTGCCTCTGCTATTTAATAAACTATCAATCCACTGCACTAGGACAGAATACTGTAGCATCTGCTGTTTAATAAACTATCAATCCACTGCACTAGGACAGAATACTGTAGAATCTGCTGTTTAATAAACTATCAATCCACTGCACTAGGACAGAATACTGTGGCCTCTGCTATTTAATAAACTATCAATCCACTGCACTAGGGCAGAATACCGTAGCATCTGCTATTTAATAAACTATCAATCCACTGGACTAGGACAGAATACCGTAGCATCTGCTATTTAATAAACTATCAATCCACTGGACTAGGACAGAATACTGTAGCATCTGCTATTTAATAAACTATCAATCCACTGGACTAGGACAGAATACTGTAGCATCTGCTGTTTAATAAACTATCAATCCACTGGACTAGGACCGAATACTGTTGCCTCTGCTATTTAATAAACTATCAATCCACTGCACTAGGACAGAATACTGTAGCATCTGCTATTTAATAAACTATCAATCCACTGCACTAGGACAGAATACTGTAGCATCTGCTGTTTAATAAACTATCAATCCACTGGACTAGGACAGAATACTGTAGCATCTGCTGTTTAATAAACTATCAATCCACTGCACTAGGACAGAATACTGTAGCATCTGCTATTTAATAAACTATCAATCCACTGCACTAGGACAGAATACTGTAGCATCTGCTGTTTAATAAACTATCAATCCACTGGACTAGGACAGAATACTGTAGCATCTGCTATTTAATAAACTATCAATCCACTGCACTAGGACAGAATACTGTAGCATCTGCTGTTTAATAAACTATCAATCCACTGGACTAGGACAGAATACTGTAGCATCTGCTGTTTAATAAACTATCAATCCACTGCACTAGGACAGAATACTGTTGCCTCTGCTATTTAATAAACTATCAATCCACTGGACTAGGACAGAATACTGTGGCCTCTGCTATTTAATAAACTATCAATCCACTGGACTAGGACAGAATACTGTAGCATCTGCTATTTAATAAACTATCAATCCACTGCACTAGGACAGAATACTGTAGCATCTGCTATTTAATAAACTATCAATCCACTGGACTAGGACAGAATACTGTAGCATCTGCTATTTAATAAACTATCAATCCACTGCACTAGGACAGAATACTGTAGCATCTGCTGTTTAATAAACTATCAATCCACTGCACTAGGACAGAATACTGTGGCCTCTGCTATTTAATAAACTATCAATCCACTGCACTAGGACAGAATACTGTAGCATCTGCTATTTAATAAACTATCAATCCACTGGACTAGGACAGAATACTGTAGCATCTGCTATTTAATAAACTATCAATCCACTGGACTAGGACAGAATACTGTAGCATCTGCTATTTAATAAACTATCAATCCACTGGACTAGGACAGAATACTGTAGCATCTGCTATTTAATAAACTATCAATCCACTGCACTGGGACAGAATACTGTAGCATCTGCTATTTAATAAACTATCAATCCACTGGACTAGGACAGAATACTGTAGCATCTGCTATTTAATAAACTATCAATCCACTGGACTAGGACAGAATACTGTAGCATCTGCTATTTAATAAACTATCAATCCACTGGACTAGGACAGAATACTGTGGCCTCTGCTATTTAATAAACTATCAATCCACTGCACTAGGACAGAATACTGTAGCATCTGCTGTTTAATAAACTATCAATCCACTGCACTAGGACAGAATACTGTGGCCTCTGCTATTTAATAAACTATCAATCCACTGCACTAGGACAGAATACTGTAGCATCTGCTATTTAATAAACTATCAATCCACTGGACTAGGACAGAATACTGTAGCATCTGCTATTTAATAAACTATCAATCCACTGGACTAGGACAGAATACTGTAGCATCTGCTATTTAATAAACTATCAATCCACTGGACTAGGACAGAATACTGTAGCATCTGCTGTTTAATAAACTATCAATCCACTGCACTAGGACAGAATACTGTAGCATCTGCTATTTAATAAACTATCAATCCACTGGACTAGGACAGAATACTGTAGCATCTGCTATTTAATAAACTATCAATCCACTGCACTAGGACAGAATACTGTAGCATCTGCTGTTTAATAAACTATCAATCCACTGCACTAGGACAGAATACTGTAGCATCTGCTATTTAATAAACTATCAATCCACTGCACTAGGACAGAATACTGTTGCCTCTGCTGTTTAATAAACTATCAATCCACTGGACTAGGACAGAATACTGTGGCCTCTGCTATTTAATAAACTATCAATCCACTGGACTAGGACAGAATACTGTAGCATCTGCTATTTAATAAACTATCAATCCACTGCACTAGGACAGAATACTGTAGCATCTGCTGTTTAATAAACTATCAATCCACTGCACTAGGACAGAATACTGTAGCATCTGCTATTTAATAAACTATCAATCCACTGCACTAGGACAGAATACTGTTGCCTCTGCTGTTTAATAAACTATCAATCCACTGGACTAGGACAGAATACTGTGGCCTCTGCTATTTAATAAACTATCAATCCACTGGACTAGGACAGAATACTGTAGCATCTGCTATTTAATAAACTATCAATCCACTGCACTAGGACAGAATACTGTAGCATCTGCTGTTTAATAAACTATCAATCCACTGGACTAGGACAGAATACTGTAGCATCTGCTATTTAATAAACTATCAATCCACTGCACTAGGACAGAATACTGTAGCATCTGCTATTTAATAAACTATCAATCCACTGCACTAGGACAGAATACTGTGGCCTCTGCTATTTAATAAACTATCAATCCACTGGACTAGGACAGAATACTGTAGCATCTGCTATTTAATAAACTATCAATCCACTGCACTAGGACAGAATACTGTAGCATCTGCTATTTAATAAACTATCAATCCACTGGACTAGGACAGAATACTGTAGCATCTGCTATTTAATAAACTATCAATCCACTGGACTAGGACAGAATACTGTAGCATCTGCTGTTTAATAAACTATCAATCCACTGGACTAGGACAGAATACTGTGGCCTCTGCTATTTAATAAACTATCAATCCACTGCACTAGGACAGAATACTGTAGCATCTGCTATTTAATAAACTATCAATCCACTGCACTAGGACAGAATACTGTAGCGTCTGCTATTTAATAAACTATCAATCCACTGCACTAGGACAGAATACTGTAGCATCTGCTATTTAATAAACTATCAATCCACTGGACTAGGACAGAATACTGTAGCATCTGCTATTTAATAAACTATCAATCCACTGGACTAGGACAGAATACTGTTGCCTCTGCTGTTTAATAAACTATCAATCCACTGCACTAGGACAGAATACTGTAGCATCTGCTATTTAATAAACTATCAATCCACTGGACTAGGACAGAATACTGTAGCATCTGCTATTTAATAAACTATCAATCCACTGCACTAGGACAGAATACTGTAGCATCTGCTATTTAATAAACTATCAATCCACTGGACTAGGACAGAATACTGTAGCATCTGCTATTTAATAAACTATCAATCCACTGCACTAGGACAGAATACTGTAGCATCTGCTATTTAATAAACTATCAATCCACTGCACTAGGACAGAATACTGTAGCATCTGCTGTTTAATAAACTATCAATCCACTGCACTAGGACAGAATACTGTAGCATCTGCTGTTTAATAAACTATCAATCCACTGGACTAGGACAGAATACTGTAGCATCTGCTATTTAATAAACTATCAATCCACTGGACTAGGACAGAATACTGTAGCATCTGCTATTTAATAAACTATCAATCCACTGCACTAGGACAGAATACTGTAGCATCTGCTATTTAATAAACTATCAATCCACTGCACTAGGACAGAATACTGTAGCATCTGCTATTTAATAAACTATCAATCCACTGGACTAGGACAGAATACTGTAGCATCTGCTATTTAATAAACTATCAATCCACTGCACTAGGACAGAATACTGTAGCATCTGCTGTTTAATAAACTATCAATCCACTGCACTAGGACAGAATACTGTAGCATCTGCTGTTTAATAAACTATCAATCCACTGCACTAGGACAGAATACTGTGGCCTCTGCTATTTAATAAACTATCAATCCACTGGACTAGGACAGAATACTGTAGCATCTGCTGTTTAATAAACTATCAATCCACTGCACTAGGACAGAATACTGTAGCATCTGCTGTTTAATAAACTATCAATCCACTGCACTAGGACAGAATACTGTAGCATCTGCTATTTAATAAACTATCAATCCACTGGACTAGGACAGAATACTGTAGCATCTGCTGTTTAATAAACTATCAATCCACTGGACTAGGACCGAATACTGTTGCCTCTGCTATTTAATAAACTATCAATCCACTGCACTAGGACAGAATACTGTAGCATCTGCTATTTAATAAACTATCAATCCACTGGACTAGGACAGAATACTGTAGCATCTGCTGTTTAATAAACTATCAATCCACTGGACTAGGACCGAATACTGTTGCCTCTGCTATTTAATAAACTATCAATCCACTGCACTAGGACAGAATACTGTAGCATCTGCTGTTTAATAAACTATCAATCCACTGCACTAGGACAGAATACTGTAGAATCTGCTGTTTAATAAACTATCAATCCACTGCACTAGGACAGAATACTGTGGCCTCTGCTATTTAATAAACTATCAATCCACTGCACTAGGGCAGAATACCGTAGCATCTGCTATTTAATAAACTATCAATCCACTGGACTAGGACAGAATACCGTAGCATCTGCTATTTAATAAACTATCAATCCACTGGACTAGGACAGAATACTGTAGCATCTGCTATTTAATAAACTATCAATCCACTGGACTAGGACAGAATACTGTAGCATCTGCTGTTTAATAAACTATCAATCCACTGGACTAGGACCGAATACTGTTGCCTCTGCTATTTAATAAACTATCAATCCACTGCACTAGGACAGAATACTGTAGCATCTGCTATTTAATAAACTATCAATCCACTGCACTAGGACAGAATACTGTAGCATCTGCTGTTTAATAAACTATCAATCCACTGGACTAGGACAGAATACTGTAGCATCTGCTGTTTAATAAACTATCAATCCACTGCACTAGGACAGAATACTGTAGCATCTGCTATTTAATAAACTATCAATCCACTGCACTAGGACAGAATACTGTAGCATCTGCTGTTTAATAAACTATCAATCCACTGGACTAGGACAGAATACTGTAGCATCTGCTATTTAATAAACTATCAATCCACTGCACTAGGACAGAATACTGTAGCATCTGCTGTTTAATAAACTATCAATCCACTGCACTAGGACAGAATACTGTGGCCTCTGCTGTTTAATAAACTATCAATCCACTGCACTAGGACAGAATACTGTAGCATCTGCTGTTTAATAAACTATCAATCCACTGCACTAGGACAGAATACTGTAGCATCTGCTATTTAATAAACTATCAATCCACTGGACTAGGACAGAATACTGTAGCCTCTGCTATTTAATAAACTATCAATCCACTGCACTAGGACAGAATACTGTAGCATCTGCTATTTAATAAACTATCAATCCACTGCACTAGGACAGAATACTGTAGCATCTGCTATTTAATAAACTATCAATCCACTGCACTAGGACAGAATACTGTAGCATCTGCTATTTAATAAACTATCAATCCACTGCACTAGGACAGAATACTGTAGCATCTGCTATTTAATAAACTATCAATCCACTGCACTAGGACAGAATACTGTAGCATCTGCTATTTAATAAACTATCAATCCACTGGACTAGGACAGAATACTGTAGCATCTGCTATTTAATAAACTATCAATCCACTGCACTAGGACAGAATACTGTAGCATCTGCTGTTTAATAAACTATCAATCCACTGCACTAGGACAGAATACTGTGGCCTCTGCTATTTAATAAACTATCAATCCACTGCACTAGGACAGAATACTGTAGCATCTGCTATTTAATAAACTATCAATCCACTGGACTAGGACAGAATACTGTAGCATCTGCTATTTAATAAACTATCAATCCACTGGACTAGGACAGAATACTGTAGCATCTGCTATTTAATAAACTATCAATCCACTGGACTAGGACAGAATACTGTAGCATCTGCTATTTAATAAACTATCAATCCACTGCACTGGGACAGAATACTGTAGCATCTGCTATTTAATAAACTATCAATCCACTGGACTAGGACAGAATACTGTAGCATCTGCTATTTAATAAACTATCAATCCACTGGACTAGGACAGAATACTGTAGCATCTGCTATTTAATAAACTATCAATCCACTGGACTAGGACAGAATACTGTGGCCTCTGCTATTTAATAAACTATCAATCCACTGCACTAGGACAGAATACTGTAGCATCTGCTGTTTAATAAACTATCAATCCACTGCACTAGGACAGAATACTGTGGCCTCTGCTATTTAATAAACTATCAATCCACTGCACTAGGACAGAATACTGTAGCATCTGCTATTTAATAAACTATCAATCCACTGGACTAGGACAGAATACTGTAGCATCTGCTATTTAATAAACTATCAATCCACTGGACTAGGACAGAATACTGTAGCATCTGCTATTTAATAAACTATCAATCCACTGGACTAGGACAGAATACTGTAGCATCTGCTGTTTAATAAACTATCAATCCACTGCACTAGGACAGAATACTGTAGCATCTGCTATTTAATAAACTATCAATCCACTGGACTAGGACAGAATACTGTAGCATCTGCTATTTAATAAACTATCAATCCACTGCACTAGGACAGAATACTGTAGCATCTGCTGTTTAATAAACTATCAATCCACTGCACTAGGACAGAATACTGTAGCATCTGCTATTTAATAAACTATCAATCCACTGCACTAGGACAGAATACTGTTGCCTCTGCTGTTTAATAAACTATCAATCCACTGGACTAGGACAGAATACTGTGGCCTCTGCTATTTAATAAACTATCAATCCACTGGACTAGGACAGAATACTGTAGCATCTGCTATTTAATAAACTATCAATCCACTGCACTAGGACAGAATACTGTAGCATCTGCTGTTTAATAAACTATCAATCCACTGCACTAGGACAGAATACTGTAGCATCTGCTATTTAATAAACTATCAATCCACTGCACTAGGACAGAATACTGTTGCCTCTGCTGTTTAATAAACTATCAATCCACTGGACTAGGACAGAATACTGTGGCCTCTGCTATTTAATAAACTATCAATCCACTGGACTAGGACAGAATACTGTAGCATCTGCTATTTAATAAACTATCAATCCACTGCACTAGGACAGAATACTGTAGCATCTGCTGTTTAATAAACTATCAATCCACTGGACTAGGACAGAATACTGTAGCATCTGCTATTTAATAAACTATCAATCCACTGCACTAGGACAGAATACTGTAGCATCTGCTATTTAATAAACTATCAATCCACTGCACTAGGACAGAATACTGTGGCCTCTGCTATTTAATAAACTATCAATCCACTGGACTAGGACAGAATACTGTAGCATCTGCTATTTAATAAACTATCAATCCACTGCACTAGGACAGAATACTGTAGCATCTGCTATTTAATAAACTATCAATCCACTGGACTAGGACAGAATACTGTAGCATCTGCTATTTAATAAACTATCAATCCACTGGACTAGGACAGAATACTGTAGCATCTGCTGTTTAATAAACTATCAATCCACTGGACTAGGACAGAATACTGTGGCCTCTGCTATTTAATAAACTATCAATCCACTGCACTAGGACAGAATACTGTAGCATCTGCTATTTAATAAACTATCAATCCACTGCACTAGGACAGAATACTGTAGCGTCTGCTATTTAATAAACTATCAATCCACTGCACTAGGACAGAATACTGTAGCATCTGCTATTTAATAAACTATCAATCCACTGGACTAGGACAGAATACTGTAGCATCTGCTATTTAATAAACTATCAATCCACTGGACTAGGACAGAATACTGTTGCCTCTGCTGTTTAATAAACTATCAATCCACTGCACTAGGACAGAATACTGTAGCATCTGCTATTTAATAAACTATCAATCCACTGGACTAGGACAGAATACTGTAGCATCTGCTATTTAATAAACTATCAATCCACTGCACTAGGACAGAATACTGTAGCATCTGCTATTTAATAAACTATCAATCCACTGGACTAGGACAGAATACTGTAGCATCTGCTATTTAATAAACTATCAATCCACTGCACTAGGACAGAATACTGTAGCATCTGCTATTTAATAAACTATCAATCCACTGCACTAGGACAGAATACTGTAGCATCTGCTGTTTAATAAACTATCAATCCACTGCACTAGGACAGAATACTGTAGCATCTGCTGTTTAATAAACTATCAATCCACTGGACTAGGACAGAATACTGTAGCATCTGCTATTTAATAAACTATCAATCCACTGGACTAGGACAGAATACTGTAGCATCTGCTATTTAATAAACTATCAATCCACTGCACTAGGACAGAATACTGTAGCATCTGCTATTTAATAAACTATCAATCCACTGCACTAGGACAGAATACTGTAGCATCTGCTATTTAATAAACTATCAATCCACTGGACTAGGACAGAATACTGTAGCATCTGCTATTTAATAAACTATCAATCCACTGCACTAGGACAGAATACTGTAGCATCTGCTGTTTAATAAACTATCAATCCACTGCACTAGGACAGAATACTGTAGCATCTGCTGTTTAATAAACTATCAATCCACTGCACTAGGACAGAATACTGTGGCCTCTGCTATTTAATAAACTATCAATCCACTGGACTAGGACAGAATACTGTAGCATCTGCTGTTTAATAAACTATCAATCCACTGCACTAGGACAGAATACTGTAGCATCTGCTGTTTAATAAACTATCAATCCACTGCACTAGGACAGAATACTGTAGCATCTGCTATTTAATAAACTATCAATCCACTGGACTAGGACAGAATACTGTAGCATCTGCTGTTTAATAAACTATCAATCCACTGGACTAGGACCGAATACTGTTGCCTCTGCTATTTAATAAACTATCAATCCACTGCACTAGGACAGAATACTGTAGCATCTGCTATTTAATAAACTATCAATCCACTGGACTAGGACAGAATACTGTAGCATCTGCTGTTTAATAAACTATCAATCCACTGGACTAGGACCGAATACTGTTGCCTCTGCTATTTAATAAACTATCAATCCACTGCACTAGGACAGAATACTGTAGCATCTGCTGTTTAATAAACTATCAATCCACTGCACTAGGACAGAATACTGTAGAATCTGCTGTTTAATAAACTATCAATCCACTGCACTAGGACAGAATACTGTGGCCTCTGCTATTTAATAAACTATCAATCCACTGCACTAGGGCAGAATACCGTAGCATCTGCTATTTAATAAACTATCAATCCACTGGACTAGGACAGAATACCGTAGCATCTGCTATTTAATAAACTATCAATCCACTGGACTAGGACAGAATACTGTAGCATCTGCTATTTAATAAACTATCAATCCACTGGACTAGGACAGAATACTGTAGCATCTGCTGTTTAATAAACTATCAATCCACTGGACTAGGACCGAATACTGTTGCCTCTGCTATTTAATAAACTATCAATCCACTGCACTAGGACAGAATACTGTAGCATCTGCTATTTAATAAACTATCAATCCACTGCACTAGGACAGAATACTGTAGCATCTGCTGTTTAATAAACTATCAATCCACTGGACTAGGACAGAATACTGTAGCATCTGCTGTTTAATAAACTATCAATCCACTGCACTAGGACAGAATACTGTAGCATCTGCTATTTAATAAACTATCAATCCACTGCACTAGGACAGAATACTGTAGCATCTGCTGTTTAATAAACTATCAATCCACTGGACTAGGACAGAATACTGTAGCATCTGCTATTTAATAAACTATCAATCCACTGCACTAGGACAGAATACTGTAGCATCTGCTGTTTAATAAACTATCAATCCACTGCACTAGGACAGAATACTGTGGCCTCTGCTGTTTAATAAACTATCAATCCACTGCACTAGGACAGAATACTGTAGCATCTGCTGTTTAATAAACTATCAATCCACTGCACTAGGACAGAATACTGTAGCATCTGCTATTTAATAAACTATCAATCCACTGGACTAGGACAGAATACTGTAGCCTCTGCTATTTAATAAACTATCAATCCACTGCACTAGGACAGAATACTGTAGCATCTGCTATTTAATAAACTATCAATCCACTGCACTAGGACAGAATACTGTAGCATCTGCTATTTAATAAACTATCAATCCACTGCACTAGGACAGAATACTGTAGCATCTGCTATTTAATAAACTATCAATCCACTGCACTAGGACAGAATACTGTAGCATCTGCTATTTAATAAACTATCAATCCACTGCACTAGGACAGAATACTGTAGCATCTGCTATTTAATAAACTATCAATCCACTGGACTAGGACAGAATACTGTGGCCTCTGCTGTTTAATAAACTATCAATCCACTGCACTAGGACAGAATACTGTAGCATCTGCTATTTAATAAACTATCAATCCACTGCACTAGGACAGAATACTGTAGCATCTGCTGTTTAATAAACTATCAATCCACTGCACTAGGACAGAATACCGTTGCCTCTGCTATTTAATAAACTATCAATCCACTGGACTAGGACAGAATACTGTAGCATCTGCTATTTAATAAACTATCAATCCACTGCACTAGGACAGAATACTGTTGCCTCTGCTGTTTAATAAACTATCAATCCACTGCACTAGGACAGAATACTGTAGCATCTGCTATTTAATAAACTATCAATCCACTGGACTAGGACAGAATACTGTAGCATCTGCTGTTTAATAAACTATCAATCCACTGCACTAGGACAGAATACTGTAGCATCTGCTATTTAATAAACTATCAATCCACTGCACTAGGACAGAATACTGTAGCATCTGCTATTTAATAAACTATCAATCCACTGGACTAGGACAGAATACTGTTGCCTCTGCTATTTAATAAACTATCAATCCACTGGACTAGGACATAATACTGTAGCATCTGCTATTTAATAAACTATCAATCCACTGCACTAGGACAGAATACTGTAGCATCTGCTATTTAATAAACTATCAATCCACTGGACTAGGACAGAATACTGTTGCCTCTGCTATTTAATAAACTATCAATCCACTGGACTAGGACAGAATACTGTAGCATCTGCTATTTAATAAACTATCAATCCACTGCACTAGGACAGAATACTGTTGCCTCTGCTATTTAATAAACTATCAATCCACTGCACTAGGACAGAATACTGTAGCATCTGCTATTTAATAAACTATCAATCCACTGGACTAGGACAGAATACTGTAGCATCTGCTATTTAATAAACTATCAATCCACTGGACTAGGACAGAATACTGTAGCATCTGCTATTTAATAAACTATCAATCCACTGGACTAGGACAGAATACTGTAGCATCTGCTATTTAATAAACTATCAATCCACTGCACTAGGACAGAATACTGTAGCATCTGCTATTTAATAAACTATCAATCCACTGCACTAGGACAGAATACTGTAGCATCTGCTATTTAATAAACTATCAATCCACTGGACTAGGACAGAATACTGTAGCATCTGCTATTTAATAAACTATCAATCCACTGCACTAGGACAGAATACTGTTGCATCTGCTATTTAATAAACTATCAATCCACTGGACTAGGACAGAATACTGTAGCATCTGCTATTTAATAAACTATCAATCCACTGGACTAGGACAGAATACTGTAGCATCTGCTATTTAATAAACTATCAATCCACTGGACTAGGACAGAATACTGTAGCATCTGCTATTTAATAAACTATCAATCCACTGCACTAGGACAGAATACTGTGGCCTCTGCTGTTTAATAAACTATCAATCCACTGGACTAGGACAGAATACTGTTGCCTCTGCTATTTAATAAACTATCAATCCACTGCACTAGGACAGAATACTGTAGCATCTGCTATTTAATAAACTATCAATCCACTGGACTAGGACAGAATACTGTAGCATCTGCTATTTAATAAACTATCAATCCACTGGACTAGGACAGAATACTGTAGCATCTGCTATTTAATAAACTATCAATCCACTGCACTAGGACAGAATACTGTTGCATCTGCTATTTAATAAACTATCAATCCACTGGACTAGGACAGAATACTGTAGCATCTGCTATTTAATAAACTATCAATCCACTGCACTAGGACAGAATACTGTGGCCTCTGCTGTTTAATAAACTATCAATCCACTGCACTAGGACAGAATACTGTAGCATCTGCTATTTAATAAACTATCAATCCACTGGACTAGGACAGAATACTGTAGCATCTGCTATTTAATAAACTATCAATCCACTGCACTAGGACAGAATACTGTAGCATCTGCTATTTAATAAACTATCAATCCACTGCACTAGGACAGAATACTGTAGCATCTGCTATTTAATAAACTATCAATCCACTGCACTAGGACAGAATACTGTAGCATCTGCTATTTAATAAACTATCAATCCATTGGACTAGGACAGAATACTGTAGCATCTGCTATTTAATAAACTATCAATCCACTGGACTAGGACAGAATACTGTAGCATCTGCTATTTAATAAACTATCAATCCACTGGACTAGGACAGAATACTGTAGCATCTGCTGTTTAATAAACTATCAATCCACTGCACTAGGACAGAATACTGTAGCATCTGCTGTTTAATAAACTATCAATCCACTGCACTAGGACAGAATACTGTAGCATCTGCTGTTTAATAAACTATCAATCCACTGCACTAGGACAGAATACTGTAGCATCTGCTGTTTAATAAACTATCAATCCACTGCACTAGGACAGAATACTGTAGCATCTGCTGTTTAATAAACTATCAATCCACTGCACTAGGACAGAATACTGTAGCATCTGCTATTTAATAAACTATCAATCCACTGCACTAGGACAGAATACTGTTGCCTCTGCTGTTTAATAAACTATCAATCCACTGGACTAGGACAGAATACTGTGGCCTCTGCTATTTAATAAACTATCAATCCACTGGACTAGGACAGAATACTGTAGCATCTGCTATTTAATAAACTATCAATCCACTGCACTAGGACAGAATACTGTAGCATCTGCTGTTTAATAAACTATCAATCCACTGCACTAGGACAGAATACTGTAGCATCTGCTATTTAATAAACTATCAATCCACTGCACTAGGACAGAATACTGTTGCCTCTGCTGTTTAATAAACTATCAATCCACTGGACTAGGACAGAATACTGTGGCCTCTGCTATTTAATAAACTATCAATCCACTGGACTAGGACAGAATACTGTAGCATCTGCTATTTAATAAACTATCAATCCACTGCACTAGGACAGAATACTGTAGCATCTGCTGTTTAATAAACTATCAATCCACTGGACTAGGACAGAATACTGTAGCATCTGCTATTTAATAAACTATCAATCCACTGCACTAGGACAGAATACTGTAGCATCTGCTATTTAATAAACTATCAATCCACTGCACTAGGACAGAATACTGTGGCCTCTGCTATTTAATAAACTATCAATCCACTGGACTAGGACAGAATACTGTAGCATCTGCTATTTAATAAACTATCAATCCACTGCACTAGGACAGAATACTGTAGCATCTGCTATTTAATAAACTATCAATCCACTGGACTAGGACAGAATACTGTAGCATCTGCTATTTAATAAACTATCAATCCACTGGACTAGGACAGAATACTGTAGCATCTGCTGTTTAATAAACTATCAATCCACTGGACTAGGACAGAATACTGTGGCCTCTGCTATTTAATAAACTATCAATCCACTGCACTAGGACAGAATACTGTAGCATCTGCTATTTAATAAACTATCAATCCACTGCACTAGGACAGAATACTGTAGCGTCTGCTATTTAATAAACTATCAATCCACTGCACTAGGACAGAATACTGTAGCATCTGCTATTTAATAAACTATCAATCCACTGGACTAGGACAGAATACTGTAGCATCTGCTATTTAATAAACTATCAATCCACTGGACTAGGACAGAATACTGTTGCCTCTGCTGTTTAATAAACTATCAATCCACTGCACTAGGACAGAATACTGTAGCATCTGCTATTTAATAAACTATCAATCCACTGGACTAGGACAGAATACTGTAGCATCTGCTATTTAATAAACTATCAATCCACTGCACTAGGACAGAATACTGTAGCATCTGCTATTTAATAAACTATCAATCCACTGGACTAGGACAGAATACTGTAGCATCTGCTATTTAATAAACTATCAATCCACTGCACTAGGACAGAATACTGTAGCATCTGCTATTTAATAAACTATCAATCCACTGCACTAGGACAGAATACTGTAGCATCTGCTGTTTAATAAACTATCAATCCACTGCACTAGGACAGAATACTGTAGCATCTGCTGTTTAATAAACTATCAATCCACTGGACTAGGACAGAATACTGTAGCATCTGCTATTTAATAAACTATCAATCCACTGGACTAGGACAGAATACTGTAGCATCTGCTATTTAATAAACTATCAATCCACTGCACTAGGACAGAATACTGTAGCATCTGCTATTTAATAAACTATCAATCCACTGCACTAGGACAGAATACTGTAGCATCTGCTATTTAATAAACTATCAATCCACTGGACTAGGACAGAATACTGTAGCATCTGCTATTTAATAAACTATCAATCCACTGCACTAGGACAGAATACTGTAGCATCTGCTGTTTAATAAACTATCAATCCACTGCACTAGGACAGAATACTGTAGCATCTGCTGTTTAATAAACTATCAATCCACTGCACTAGGACAGAATACTGTGGCCTCTGCTATTTAATAAACTATCAATCCACTGGACTAGGACAGAATACTGTAGCATCTGCTGTTTAATAAACTATCAATCCACTGCACTAGGACAGAATACTGTAGCATCTGCTGTTTAATAAACTATCAATCCACTGCACTAGGACAGAATACTGTAGCATCTGCTATTTAATAAACTATCAATCCACTGGACTAGGACAGAATACTGTAGCATCTGCTGTTTAATAAACTATCAATCCACTGGACTAGGACCGAATACTGTTGCCTCTGCTATTTAATAAACTATCAATCCACTGCACTAGGACAGAATACTGTAGCATCTGCTATTTAATAAACTATCAATCCACTGGACTAGGACAGAATACTGTAGCATCTGCTGTTTAATAAACTATCAATCCACTGGACTAGGACCGAATACTGTTGCCTCTGCTATTTAATAAACTATCAATCCACTGCACTAGGACAGAATACTGTAGCATCTGCTGTTTAATAAACTATCAATCCACTGCACTAGGACAGAATACTGTAGAATCTGCTGTTTAATAAACTATCAATCCACTGCACTAGGACAGAATACTGTGGCCTCTGCTATTTAATAAACTATCAATCCACTGCACTAGGGCAGAATACCGTAGCATCTGCTATTTAATAAACTATCAATCCACTGGACTAGGACAGAATACCGTAGCATCTGCTATTTAATAAACTATCAATCCACTGGACTAGGACAGAATACTGTAGCATCTGCTATTTAATAAACTATCAATCCACTGGACTAGGACAGAATACTGTAGCATCTGCTGTTTAATAAACTATCAATCCACTGGACTAGGACCGAATACTGTTGCCTCTGCTATTTAATAAACTATCAATCCACTGCACTAGGACAGAATACTGTAGCATCTGCTATTTAATAAACTATCAATCCACTGCACTAGGACAGAATACTGTAGCATCTGCTGTTTAATAAACTATCAATCCACTGGACTAGGACAGAATACTGTAGCATCTGCTGTTTAATAAACTATCAATCCACTGCACTAGGACAGAATACTGTAGCATCTGCTATTTAATAAACTATCAATCCACTGCACTAGGACAGAATACTGTAGCATCTGCTGTTTAATAAACTATCAATCCACTGGACTAGGACAGAATACTGTAGCATCTGCTATTTAATAAACTATCAATCCACTGCACTAGGACAGAATACTGTAGCATCTGCTGTTTAATAAACTATCAATCCACTGCACTAGGACAGAATACTGTGGCCTCTGCTGTTTAATAAACTATCAATCCACTGCACTAGGACAGAATACTGTAGCATCTGCTGTTTAATAAACTATCAATCCACTGCACTAGGACAGAATACTGTAGCATCTGCTATTTAATAAACTATCAATCCACTGGACTAGGACAGAATACTGTAGCCTCTGCTATTTAATAAACTATCAATCCACTGCACTAGGACAGAATACTGTAGCATCTGCTATTTAATAAACTATCAATCCACTGCACTAGGACAGAATACTGTAGCATCTGCTATTTAATAAACTATCAATCCACTGCACTAGGACAGAATACTGTAGCATCTGCTATTTAATAAACTATCAATCCACTGCACTAGGACAGAATACTGTAGCATCTGCTATTTAATAAACTATCAATCCACTGCACTAGGACAGAATACTGTAGCATCTGCTATTTAATAAACTATCAATCCACTGGACTAGGACAGAATACTGTGGCCTCTGCTGTTTAATAAACTATCAATCCACTGCACTAGGACAGAATACTGTAGCATCTGCTATTTAATAAACTATCAATCCACTGCACTAGGACAGAATACTGTAGCATCTGCTGTTTAATAAACTATCAATCCACTGCACTAGGACAGAATACCGTTGCCTCTGCTATTTAATAAACTATCAATCCACTGGACTAGGACAGAATACTGTAGCATCTGCTATTTAATAAACTATCAATCCACTGCACTAGGACAGAATACTGTTGCCTCTGCTGTTTAATAAACTATCAATCCACTGCACTAGGACAGAATACTGTAGCATCTGCTATTTAATAAACTATCAATCCACTGGACTAGGACAGAATACTGTAGCATCTGCTGTTTAATAAACTATCAATCCACTGCACTAGGACAGAATACTGTAGCATCTGCTATTTAATAAACTATCAATCCACTGCACTAGGACAGAATACTGTAGCATCTGCTATTTAATAAACTATCAATCCACTGGACTAGGACAGAATACTGTTGCCTCTGCTATTTAATAAACTATCAATCCACTGGACTAGGACATAATACTGTAGCATCTGCTATTTAATAAACTATCAATCCACTGCACTAGGACAGAATACTGTAGCATCTGCTATTTAATAAACTATCAATCCACTGGACTAGGACAGAATACTGTTGCCTCTGCTATTTAATAAACTATCAATCCACTGCACTAGGACAGAATACTGTAGCATCTGCTATTTAATAAACTATCAATCCACTGCACTAGGACAGAATACTGTAGCATCTGCTATTTAATAAACTATCAATCCACTGGACTAGGACAGAATACTGTAGCATCTGCTATTTAATAAACTATCAATCCACTGCACTAGGACAGAATACTGTTGCCTCTGCTGTTTAATAAACTATCAATCCACTGCACTAGGACAGAATACTGTAGCATCTGCTATTTAATAAACTATCAATCCACTGGACTAGGACAGAATACTGTAGCATCTGCTGTTTAATAAACTATCAATCCACTGCACTAGGACAGAATACTGTAGCATCTGCTATTTAATAAACTATCAATCCACTGCACTAGGACAGAATACTGTAGCATCTGCTATTTAATAAACTATCAATCCACTGGACTAGGACAGAATACTGTTGCCTCTGCTATTTAATAAACTATCAATCCACTGGACTAGGACATAATACTGTAGCATCTGCTATTTAATAAACTATCAATCCACTGCACTAGGACAGAATACTGTAGCATCTGCTATTTAATAAACTATCAATCCACTGGACTAGGACAGAATACTGTTGCCTCTGCTATTTAATAAACTATCAATCCACTGCACTAGGACAGAATACTGTAGCATCTGCTATTTAATAAACTATCAATCCACTGCACTAGGACAGAATACTGTAGCATCTGCTATTTAATAAACTATCAATCCACTGGACTAGGACAGAATACTGTAGCATCTGCTATTTAATAAACTATCAATCCACTGCACTAGGACAGAATACTGTTGCCTCTGCTATTTAATAAACTATCAATCCACTGCACTAGGACAGAATACTGTAGCATCTGCTATTTAATAAACTATCAATCCACTGGACTAGGACAGAATACTGTAGCATCTGCTATTTAATAAACTATCAATCCACTGGACTAGGACAGAATACTGTAGCATCTGCTATTTAATAAACTATCAATCCACTGGACTAGGACAGAATACTGTAGCATCTGCTATTTAATAAACTATCAATCCACTGCACTAGGACAGAATACTGTAGCATCTGCTATTTAATAAACTATCAATCCACTGCACTAGGACAGAATACTGTAGCATCTGCTATTTAATAAACTATCAATCCACTGGACTAGGACAGAATACTGTAGCATCTGCTATTTAATAAACTATCAATCCACTGCACTAGGACAGAATACTGTTGCATCTGCTATTTAATAAACTATCAATCCACTGGACTAGGACAGAATACTGTAGCATCTGCTATTTAATAAACTATCAATCCACTGGACTAGGACAGAATACTGTAGCATCTGCTATTTAATAAACTATCAATCCACTGGACTAGGACAGAATACTGTAGCATCTGCTATTTAATAAACTATCAATCCACTGCACTAGGACAGAATACTGTGGCCTCTGCTGTTTAATAAACTATCAATCCACTGGACTAGGACAGAATACTGTTGCCTCTGCTATTTAATAAACTATCAATCCACTGCACTAGGACAGAATACTGTAGCATCTGCTATTTAATAAACTATCAATCCACTGGACTAGGACAGAATACTGTAGCATCTGCTATTTAATAAACTATCAATCCACTGGACTAGGACAGAATACTGTAGCATCTGCTATTTAATAAACTATCAATCCACTGCACTAGGACAGAATACTGTAGCATCTGCTATTTAATAAACTATCAATCCACTGGACTAGGACAGAATACTGTAGCATCTGCTATTTAATAAACTATCAATCCACTGGACTAGGACAGAATACTGTAGCATCTGCTATTTAATAAACTATCAATCCACTGCACTAGGACAGAATACTGTTGCATCTGCTATTTAATAAACTATCAATCCACTGCACTAGGACAGAATACTGTAGCATCTGCTATTTAATAAACTATCAATCCACTGCACTAGGACAGAATACTGTAGCATCTGCTATTTAATAAACTATCAATCCACTGCACTAGGACAGAATACTGTAGCATCTGCTATTTAATAAACTATCAATCCATTGGACTAGGACAGAATACTGTAGCATCTGCTATTTAATAAACTATCAATCCACTGGACTAGGACAGAATACTGTAGCATCTGCTATTTAATAAACTATCAATCCACTGGACTAGGACAGAATACTGTAGCATCTGCTGTTTAATAAACTATCAATCCACTGCACTAGGACAGAATACTGTAGCATCTGCTGTTTAATAAACTATCAATCCACTGCACTAGGACAGAATACTGTAGCATCTGCTGTTTAATAAACTATCAATCCACTGCACTAGGACAGAATACTGTAGAATCTGCTGTTTAATAAACTATCAATCCACTGGACTAGGACAGAATACTGTAGCATCTGCTATTTAATAAACTATCAATCCACTGGACTAGGACAGAATACTGTAGCATCTGCTGTTTAATAAACTATCAATCCACTGCACTAGGACAGAATACTGTGGCCTCTGCTATTTAATAAACTATCAATCCACTGCACTAGGACAGAATACTGTAGCATCTGCTATTTAATAAACTATCAATCCACTGGACTAGGACAGAATACTGTGGCCTCTGCTATTTAATAAACTATCAATCCACTGGACTAGGACAGCATACTGTTGCCTCTGCTATTTAATAAACTATCAATCCACTGCACTAGGACAGAATACCGTAGCATCTGCTATTTAATAAACTATCAATCCACTGGACTAGGACAGAATACTGTAGCATCTGCTATTTAATAAACTATCAATCCACTGGACTAGGACAGAATACTGTAGCATCTGCTGTTTAATAAACTATCAATCCACTGGACTAGGACAGAATACTGTGGCCTCTGCTATTTAATAAACTATCAATCCACTGGACTAGGACAGAATACTGTTGCCTCTGCTATTTAATAAACTATCAATCCACTGGACTAGGACAGAATACTGTGGCCTCTGCTGTTTAATAAACTATCAATCCACTGGACTAGGACAGAATACTGTAGCATCTGCTGTTTAATAAACTATCAATCCACTGCACTAGGACAGAATACTGTAGAATCTGCTGTTTAATAAACTATCAATCCACTGGACTAGGACCGAATACTGTAGCGTCTGCTGTTTAATAAACTATCAATCCACTGCACTAGGACAGAATACTGTAGAATCTGCTGTTTAATAAACTATCAATCCACTGGACTAGGACAGAATACTGTAGCATCTGCTATTTAATAAACTATCAATCCACTGGACTAGGACATAATACTGTAGCATCTGCTGTTTAATAAACTATCAATCCACTGCACTAGGACAGAATACTGTAGCATCTGCTATTTAATAAACTATCAATCCACTGCACTAGGACAGAATACTGTAGCATCTGCTATTTAATAAACTATCAATCCACTGGACTAGGACAGAATACTGTTGCCTCTGCTATTTAATAAACTATCAATCCACTGCACTAGGACAGAATACTGTAGCATCTGCTGTTTAATAAACTATCAATCCACCGCACTAGGACAGAATACTGTAGAATCTGCTGTTTAATAAACTATCAATCCACTGGACTAGGACAGAATACTGTGGCCTCTGCTGTTTAATAAACTATCAATCCACTGCACTAGGACAGAATACTGTAGCATCTGCTATTTAATAAACTATCAATCCACTGCACTAGGACAGAATACTGTAGCATCTGCTGTTTAATAAACTATCAATCCACTGCACTAGGACAGAATACCGTTGCCTCTGCTATTTAATAAACTATCAATCCACTGGACTAGGACAGAATACTGTAGCATCTGCTATTTAATAAACTATCAATCCACTGCACTAGGACA
The DNA here is from genome assembly GCF_964263955.1 of Coregonus lavaretus. Taxonomy (NCBI): domain Eukaryota; kingdom Metazoa; phylum Chordata; class Actinopteri; order Salmoniformes; family Salmonidae; genus Coregonus; species Coregonus lavaretus. The sequence goes on from NW_028162044.1 coordinate 168,775, forward strand.
GAATACTGTTGCCTCTGCTGTTTAATAAACTATCAATCCACTGCACTAGGACAGAATACTGTAGCATCTGCTATTTAATAAACTATCAATCCACTGGACTAGGACAGAATACTGTAGCATCTGCTGTTTAATAAACTATCAATCCACTGCACTAGGACAGAATACTGTAGCATCTGCTATTTAATAAACTATCAATCCACTGCACTAGGACAGAATACTGTAGCATCTGCTATTTAATAAACTATCAATCCACTGGACTAGGACAGAATACTGTTGCCTCTGCTATTTAATAAACTATCAATCCACTGGACTAGGACATAATACTGTAGCATCTGCTATTTAATAAACTATCAATCCACTGCACTAGGACAGAATACTGTAGCATCTGCTATTTAATAAACTATCAATCCACTGGACTAGGACAGAATACTGTTGCCTCTGCTATTTAATAAACTATCAATCCACTGCACTAGGACAGAATACTGTAGCATCTGTTATTTAATAAACTATCAATCCACTGGACTAGGACAGAATACTGTAGCATCTGCTATTTAATAAACTATCAATCCACTGGACTAGGACAGAATACTGTAGCATCTGCTATTTAATAAACTATCAATCCACTGGACTAGGACAGAATACTGTAGCATCTGCTATTTAATAAACTATCAATCCACTGCACTAGGACAGAATACTGTTGCCTCTGCTATTTAATAAACTATCAATCCACTGCACTAGGACAGAATACTGTAGCATCTGCTATTTAATAAACTATCAATCCACTGGACTAGGACAGAATACTGTAGCATCTGCTATTTAATAAACTATCAATCCACTGGACTAGGACAGAATACTGTAGCATCTGCTATTTAATAAACTATCAATCCACTGGACTAGGACAGAATACTGTAGCATCTGCTATTTAATAAACTATCAATCCACTGCACTAGGACAGAATACTGTAGCATCTGCTATTTAATAAACTATCAATCCACTGCACTAGGACAGAATACTGTAGCATCTGCTATTTAATAAACTATCAATCCACTGCACTAGGACAGAATACTGTAGCATCTGCTATTTAATAAACTATCAATCCACTGGACTAGGACAGAATACTGTAGCATCTGCTATTTAATAAACTATCAATCCACTGCACTAGGACAGAATACTGTTGCATCTGCTATTTAATAAACTATCAATCCACTGGACTAGGACAGAATACTGTAGCATCTGCTATTTAATAAACTATCAATCCACTGGACTAGGACAGAATACTGTAGCATCTGCTATTTAATAAACTATCAATCCACTGGACTAGGACAGAATTCTGTAGCATCTGCTATTTAATAAACTATCAATCCACTGCACTAGGACAGAATACTGTGGCCTCTGCTGTTTAATAAACTATCAATCCACTGGACTAGGACAGAATACTGTTGCCTCTGCTATTTAATAAACTATCAATCCACTGCACTAGGACAGAATACTGTAGCATCTGCTATTTAATAAACTATCAATCCACTGGACTAGGACAGAATACTGTAGCATCTGCTATTTAATAAACTATCAATCCACTGGACTAGGACAGAATACTGTAGCATCTGCTATTTAATAAACTATCAATCCACTGCACTAGGACAGAATACTGTTGCATCTGCTATTTAATAAACTATCAATCCACTGGACTAGGACAGAATACTGTAGCATCTGCTATTTAATAAACTATCAATCCACTGCACTAGGACAGAATACTGTGGTCTCTGCTGTTTAATAAACTATCAATCCACTGCACTAGGACAGAATACTGTTGCATCTGCTATTTAATAAACTATCAATCCACTGGACTAGGACAGAATACTGTAGCATCTGCTATTTAATAAACTATCAATCCACTGGACTAGGACAGAATACTGTAGCATCTGCTATTTAATAAACTATCAATCCACTGCACTAGGACAGAATACTGTTGCATCTGCTATTTAATAAAGTATCAATCCACTGGACTAGGACAGAATACTGTAGCATCTGCTATTTAATAAACTATCAATCCACTGCACTAGGACAGAATACTGTAGCATCTGCTATTTAATAAACTATCAATCCACTGGACTAGGACAGAATACTGTAGCATCTGCTATTTAATAAACTATCAATCCACTGCACTAGGACAGAATACTGTAGCATCTGCTGTTTAATAAACTATCAATCCACTGGACTAGGACAGAATACTGTGGCCTCTGCTATTTAATAAACTATCAATCCACTGGACTAGGACATAATACTGTAGCATCTGCTATTTAATAAACTATCAATCCACTGCACTAGGACAGAATACTGTAGCATCTGCTATTTAATAAACTATCAATCCACTGGACTAGGACAGAATACTGGAGCCTCTGCTGTTTAATAAACTATCAATCCACTGGACTAGGACAGAATACTGTAGCATCTGCTATTTAATAAACTATCAATCCACTGCACTAGGACAGAATACTGTGGCCTCTGCTATTTAATAAACTATCAATCCACTGGACTAGGACAGAATACTGTAGCATCTGCTATTTAATAAACTATCAATCCACTGCACTAGGACAGAATACTGTTGCATCTGCTATTTAATAAACTATCAATCCACTGGACTAGGACAGAATACTGTAGCATCTGCTATTTAATAAACTATCAATCCACTGCACTAGGACAGAATACTGTAGCATCTGCTGTTTAATAAACTATCAATCCACTGCACTAGGACAGAATACTGTAGCATCTGCTATTTAATAAACTATCAATCCACTGCACTAGGACAGAATACTGTAGCATCTGCTGTTTAATAAACTATCAATCCACTGGACTAGGACAGAATACTGTAGCATCTGCTATTTAATAAACTATCAATCCACTGGACTAGGACAGAATACTGTAGCATCTGCTATTTAATAAACTATCAATCCACTGGACTAGGACAGAATACTGTAGCATCTGCTATTTAATAAACTATCAATCCACTGGACTAGGACAGAATACTGTTGCCTCTGCTATTTAATAAACTATCAATCCACTGGACTAGGACAGAATACTGTAGCATCTGCTATTTAATAAACTATCAATCCACTGCACTAGGACAGAATACTGTAGCATCTGCTATTTAATAAACTATCAATCCACTGGACTAGGACAGAATACTGTAGCATCTGCTATTTAATAAACTATCAATCCACTGGACTAGGACAGAATACTGTTGCCTCTGCTATTTAATAAACTATCAATCCACTGGACTAGGACAGAATACTGTTGCCTCTGCTATTTAATAAACTATCAATCCACTGGACTAGGACAGAATATTCCGTGCCCCCAGCCGAATTGGAGTTGATGACAACGCAAAGACCTTCAATAACCTACGGAACCAGAGACAAAGGCATGCAGTACTAAGCCATGGAATGCGTTGATTGGCCAGTGATTGGCCTAGGCCTCGTTACACCTACAGCTTGTTAATTCATCCAGCCCTTTCGCACCAATGGCCCACAGACAGCTTTTGCGCTCATAATTCCGGCTGTGAAAATAACAAAAATATTTCTGACACACACTCGATCCATAGAGCTACTGCCAGCCCTTAGATTTCCCATAGCGTTTGGTTTGTTAAAAATAGAGCCCTCGATATGATCTGCTGTTTTTGGTCATCTAATCTTAGAGTAAGAGCAGTTCACGTTGTTAAACTAGGTAGCAGGATCATTGGTAGGATCTTAACTGACCTTTCTCACCTGTATCGGACACCAGTCCTGCGTAAGGAGCCATCCATTCTGAGGGACTTGTAGCGTCCCTTGTTTGATGAATTTCTGTTGCTTCCCTCAGAGCGTAGATACACGCTCCTTTCTGTTGCTTACCTCAGAGCGTAGATACACGCTCCTCAAGGTTCAAACTAACAGGTGGAAACTGTCCTTCATGCCAGCTGCTATCATCTTCATGCCAGCTGCTATCATCTTCCTTAATAAGCTCCAGTGGTACCAGCTAGTTGTCTGCTTCATGCCAGCTGCTATCATCTTCCTTAATAAGCTCCAGTGGTACCAGCTAGTTGTCTGCTTCATGCCAGCTGCTATCATCTTCATGCCAGCTGCTATCATCTTCCTTAATGAGCTCCAGTGGTACCAGCTAGTTGTCTGCTTCATGCCAGCTGCTATCATCTTCCTTAATAAGCTCCAGTGGTACCAGCTAGTTGTCTGCTTCATGCCAGCTGCTATCATCTTCCTTAATAAGCTCCAGTGGTACCAGCTAGTTGTCTGCTTCATGCCAGCTGCTATCATCTTCCTTAATAAGCTCCAGTGGTACCAGCTAGTTGTCTGCTTCATGCCAGCTGCTATCATCTTCCTTAATGAGCTCCAGTGGTACCAGCTAGTTGTCTGCTTCATGCCAGCTGCTATCATCTTCCTTAATAAGCTCCAGTGGTACCAGCTAGTTGTCTGCTTCATGCCAGCTGCTATCATCTTCCTTAATAAGCTCCAGTGGTACCAGCTAGTTGTCTGCTTCATGCCAGCTGCTATCATCTTCCTTAATGAGCTCCAGTGGTACCAGCTAGTTGTCTGCTTCATGCCAGCTGCTATCATCTTCCTTAATGAGCTCCAGTGGTACCAGCTAGTTGTCTGCTTCATGCCAGCTGCTATCATCTTCCTTAATAAGCTCCAGTGGTACCAGCTAGTTGTCTGCTTCATGCCAGCTGCTATCATCTTCCTTAATAAGCTCCAGTGGTACCAGCTAGTTGTCTGCTTCATGCCAGCTGCTATCATCTTCCTTAATCAGCTCCAGTGGTACCAGCTAGTTGTCTGCTTCATGCCAGCTGCTATCATCTTTCTTAATCAGCTCCAGTGGTACCAGCTAGTTGTCTGCTTCATGCCAGCTGCTATCATCTTCCTTAATGAGCTCCAGTGGTACCAGCTAGTTGTCTGCTTCATGCCAGCTGCTATCATCTTCCTTAATGAGCTCCAGTGGTACCAGCTAGTTGTCTGCTTCATGCCAGCTGCTATCATCTTCCTTAATGAGCTCCAGTGGTACCAGCTAGTTGTCTGCTTCATGCCAGCTGCTATCATCTTCCTTAATGAGCTCCAGTGGTACCAGCTAGTTGTCTGCTTCATGCCAGCTGCTATCATCTTCCTTAATCAGCTCCAGTGGTACCAGCTAGTTGTCTGCTTCATGCCAGCTGCTATCATCTTTCTTAATCAGCTCCAGTGGTACCAGCTAGTTGTCTGCTTCATGCCAGCTGCTATCATCTTTCTTAATGAGCTCCAGTGGTACCAGCTAGTTGTCTGCTTCATGCCAGCTGCTATCATCTTCCTTAATGAGCTCCAGTGGTACCAGCTAGTTGTCTGCTTCATGCCAGCTGCTATCATCTTCCTTAATGAGCTCCAGTGGTACCAGCTAGTTGTCTGCTTCATGCCAGCTGCTATCATCTTCCTTAATAAGCTCCAGTGGTACCAGCTAGTTGTCTGCTTCATGCCAGCTGCTATCATCTTCCTTAATGAGCTCCAGTGGTACCAGCTAGTTGTCTGCTTCATGCCAGCTGCTATCATCTTCCTTAATAAGCTCCAGTGGTACCAGCTAGTTGTCTGCTTCATGCCAGCTGCTATCATCTTCCTTAATCAGCTCCAGTGGTACCAGCTAGTTGTCTGCTTCATGCCAGCTGCTATCATCTTCCTTAATGAGCTCCAGTGGTACCAGCTAGTTGTCTGCTTCATGCCAGCTGCTATCATCTTCCTTAATAAGCTCCAGTGGTACCAGCTAGTTGTCTGCTTCATGCCAGCTGCTATCATCTTTCTTAATGAGCTCCAGTGGTACCAGCTAGTTGTCTGCTTCATGCCAGCTGCTATCATCTTCCTTAATCAGCTCCAGTGGTACCAGCTAGTTGTCTGCTTCATGCCAGCTGCTATCATCTTCCTTAATAAGCTCCAGTGGTACCAGCTAGTTGTCTGCTTCATGCCAGCTGCTATCATCTTCCTTAATAAGCTCCAGTGGTACCAGCTAGTTGTCTGCTTCATGCCAGCTGCTATCATCTTCCTTAATAAGCTCCAGTGGTACCAGCTAGTTGTCTGCTTCATGCCAGCTGCTATCATCTTCCTTAATGAGCTCCAGTGGTACCAGCTAGTTGTCTGCTTCATGCCAGCTGCTATCATCTTCCTTAATGAGCTCCAGTGGTACCAGCTAGTTGTCTGCTTCATGCCAGCTGCTATCATCTTCCTTAATGAGCTCCAGTGGTACCAGCTAGTTGTCTGCTTCATGCCAGCTGCTATCATCTTCCTTAATCAGCTCCAGTGGTACCAGCTAGTTGTCTGCTTCATGCCAGCTGCTATCATCTTCCTTAATAAGCTCCAGTGGTACCAGCTAGTTGTCTGCTTCATGCCAGCTGCTATCATCTTCCTTAATAAGCTCCAGTGGTACCAGCTAGTTGTCTGCTTCATGCCAGCTGCTATCATCTTTCTTAATCAGCTCCAGTGGTACCAGCTAGTTGTCTGCTTCATGCCAGCTGCTATCATCTTCCTTAATGAGCTCCAGTGGTACCAGCTAGTTGTCTGCTTCATGCCAGCTGCTATCATCTTCCTTAATGAGCTCCAGTGGTACCAGCTAGTTGTCTGCTTCATGCCAGCTGCTATCATCTTCCTTAATAAGCTCCAGTGGTACCAGCTAGTTGTCTGCTTCATGCCAGCTGCTATCATCTTCCTTAATAAGCTCCAGTGGTACCAGCTAGTTGTCTGCTTCATGCCAGCTGCTATCATCTTCCTTAATAAGCTCCAGTGGTACCAGCTAGTTGTCTGCTTCATGCCAGCTGCTATCATCTTCCTTAATAAGCTCCAGTGGTACCAGCTAGTTGTCTGCTTCATGCCAGCTGCTATCATCTTCCTTAATAAGCTCCAGTGGTACCAGCTAGTTGTCTGCTTCATGCCAGCTGCTATCATCTTCCTTAATGAGCTCCAGTGGTACCAGCTAGTTGTCTGCTTCATGCCAGCTGCTATCATCTTCCTTAATGAGCTCCAGTGGTACCAGCTAGTTGTCTGCATGTTGCTGAATGTATCGTTTTGGTCTGTATTTATTGTCATGTGATCGATGCGTTTTTACTAGGTGCTGCAAGATGTACTCCCCCCCCCCCCCCCCCCCCCCCCCACCCCCCCGAGGATAAGAAAGACTACATGACTCTCCTCCTGTCTCTTCCTCTGCAGGTTAAAGTTGAAGTTCCGACGAGGAAGCCTCCCTCCCATGATGCCGCTGGAGTTTGTGGGCTGCATCGGTGGGTGTGACGAGACACTGAGGGAGGTGCTCAACCTCAAATACCTCCGAATGGGCGGAGGGGGGGTGGGGGGAGGAGTAGGAGGAGCTGGGGGAGGAAGACTTGGAGGAGGAGGAGCTGGGGGAGGAGGAGGAAGAGGAGGAGGAGCTGGGGGAGGAAGAGGAAAAGGAGGAGGAGGAAGGGGAGACACGGTGTCCAATCAGCCTAGACTTCGCCCAGCCCCCAGACCCAGACCGGACCCCCTGCCTCCCCAAGCCCCCATCCCACCTTCCTCCTCCTGGCCCCACCACTCCCGCCCTGACCCCCAGGCCCCACCCCCTGACCCCAGAGGTGGTGACATCACAGTGTGTAACTGTGGGTCGGAGGCGGTCCTCCTCACCGTGAGGAAAGATGGGCCGAACCAGGGCAGACAGTTCTATAAGTGTTCCGCTGGAGGCTGTAACTTCTTCCTGTGGGCCGACCAGCCCAACACTAACATTACCCCTCCAGGCCCCCGGGGGGCGCCACCCAGCATGCCGCACCAGCCCCCCAGGACCTCCGTGGGGGTGGGGTGGGAGGGAGGAGGAGTGGGGGAGGTGGTGTGTAACTGCAGTGAGCCAGCGGTTCAGAGGACAGTGCAGAAGGAGGGGCCTAATAAAGGAAGAGTGTTCCATACCTGTGGGAAGCCCAGAGATCAACAGTGTGGATTCTTCCTCTGGGCTGACGAGAACGTCCCACCGCCAGGTAACTAAACACACACTGTAACACACACACACAGACACACACACACACAGACATGTGCTATAACACACACACACAGACACACACACACACACACACAGACAGACACACACACACAGACAGACACACACACAGACAGACACACACACAGACAGACAGACACACAGACACACAGACACACACACACAGACACAGACAGACACACACACAGACTTGCGCTATAACACACAAACGCAGACCCCCCCCAATTGTTTCTCTGTTATTATTTGGTAATTATTTTCTTAACTCTTTCTTAAAACTGCATTGTTGGTTAAGGGCTGTCAGTAAGCATTTCACTGTAAGGTCTACACCTGTTGTATTCGGCGCATGTGGCAAATAAAGTTTGATTTGATTATGTGTAACCCTAACCCTCTGTCTGTGTCTCCCCCAGGTTCAGGTTCCGGGGGGTATGGAGGGGGAGAGAGAGGGGGAGACTGGGGGAAGAGGGGGAGGGAGACTGGGGGAGGAGGAGCCCCCCCCACCAAACCCCCCGCCGCCAAGAAACCCCGTACCTGTGGCATTTGTCACATGCCTGGACACACACGCGTCACCTGCCCTCAGCGCTGACCTTTAACCCCTGATCCCACTGCTGCCATGGGCATGCTCTGACCCCGTGTGACCTTGTCCCCGACCTCTGAACTCTGATGTGATCAGGAAGCTCTGCAATTGATGTTTGATGTAAACACAGAACTAGAATCAGCTTACCTTCAACCTCCCCTAACCCTAACCATCAGGAGGGGAACATCCTCAACCCCCTAACTCTGAGGCACTTCTTTTTGACCAGGGCTCATTTTTGGGACACATGAGTGGAGTGGGACCGGGTTCATTCTGCCTGTGTCTCACCTCTGACAGAGAAGCAGAGGAACTGTATTTATATGACATGAGGAATGAGTAAATACATCAATATTTTACAGATTAATAAAGTGAATGGGTTTGAATAGAGCAGTAAATCCCTGTGGCAGCTGGGAGGAGACAAGGGAGAATAACGCTGTTATTTTTGAATGTTTATAGAAAATCACGGATCCAGCAATCTGTTGTCCTGTATTCTGTCCGAAGTGAATAAAGGTCTGACAAGTGCCTCTACAAATGTCTCCCTTTGTGTTGATTTAATATTTACTAAGTTACAGTAGGAAGGACTTTGTTTGAAACGTCTCACTGAAAAAGCATTGATGTAAAGCTTGATGATATTAAATGGAATAGAAATAGAGATAACTATGTTTTTATTAGTTAGATCATAGCAGAGAGGAATAGTCTAAACTAGAATATCTTTGATCATGGCCACTTCATTTTGATTGGTTGATTTGTCCATTTTGATTGGTTCGTTTGTCAAGTTTCTTTGGTTTCCTGAGTTGCGCGTCCCCGAGAGGGCTGTTCCATTCCGGCCCAGTCCGCAGGGGTGTTTCCGGTCCCAACAGCTGTTGGTCGGTCAAATGTTCTGCATTTTAGCTAACCCTAACCCTTTTCCTAAACTTAACCTAATTCTCCTAACCTGCTGCGTAAGTTCCAGCCTGCTACGAAAAGTTAAATCTGACGTTAATTTGACAAAAGCTGGATCCCCGGTCCTCCACCTGGGTAGTTACCACAGCCACATTGTTGGCTATATCGTAAAAATTCATGACAACAAAAATGTGCTTTTAGGCCTTAATTTAAGGTTAGGCATAAGGTTCGGGTTAGGTTTAAAATCCCATTTTAAGAAGATAAATTGTAGAAATATACGCAGTTTATGACTTTGCGGATGTGGTAACTAGTGACGACCCCCTCCGCTCCGCCTGCGAAACCAGATACCGAAATAGACAGCAGCGACCGACTGGACCGGATCCCGAAGCAGAAATGGCTGCCACCGGAGTCCTTCCGTTTATCCGGGGGGTAGACCTCTCTGGAAACGACTTCAAAGTAAGACAGTAAACGGTTCTATTTACCTACCGGGCCGTTTATTAGAGAGCGGTAATCGATAAGCAGTTAGCTAGCTGTGTGACTGATCGGACTGTAGCTTGCTAGCAGCGCTAGCCCGATAAAGACGGTACGGCGCAGCTAGCTAGCGGGCTAACGGGCTAACGGGCTAACGGGCTAACCCAAACCAGGAACACTGCCAGGGCGTTAGCCAGTTGTCAAACAAGTGTGCTGTCTGTCCGACCACAAGTTAGCTAACATGCCGGAAAATGATTGGAACCCAACTCGCATTTAGTTAACTTAGGAAGTAGCTATCTAGCTTACTATGACATATGGGAAAGCAAGCTAACGTTAGCTGTATAAGATGAGACAGCTGGCATGATCTGGCTCCACAGCTAGTTATTGTCTTAGTTAGTTATTGGCATGATCTGGCTCCACAGCTAGTTATTGTCTTAGTTAGTTATTGGCATGATCTGGCTCCACAGCTAGTTATTGTCTTAGTTAGTTATTGGCATGATCTGGCTCCACAGCTAGTTATTGTCTTAGTTAGTTATTGGCATGATCTGGCTCCACAGCTAGTTATTGTCTTAGTTAGTTATTGGCATGATCTGGCTCCACAGCTAGTTATTGTCTTAGTTAGTTATTGGCATGATCTGGCTCCACAGCTAGTTATTGTCTTAGTTAGTTATTGGCATGATCTGGCTCCACAGCTAGTTATTGTCTTAGTTAGTTATTGGCATGATCTGGCTCCACAGCTAGTTATTGTCTTAGTTAGTTATTGGCATGATCTGGCTCCACAGCTAGTTATTGTCTTAGTTAGTTATTGGCATGATCTGGCTCCACAGCTAGTTATTGTCTTAGTTAGTTATTGGTATGATCTGGCTCCACAGCTAGTTATTGTCTTAGTTAGTTATTGGCATGATCTGGCTCCACTGCTAGTTACTGTCTTAGCCCAAAATGGACTAAAGGAGCCTAACGTTACTCAAATCGAGTTGTATTCGTCACATGCAGGTGTAGACTTAACAGTGAAATGCTGACTTACGGGCACCTTCCTAACAATGCAGAGAGAAAGAAAATGATAAATACACAATGAGAAACGATAACTTGGCTATATACACGGGGTACCAGTACCGAGTCGATGTGTAGGGGTACGAGGTAATTGAGGTAGATACAGTGCCTTAAAGAATTCACATGAATGGGAGAAACTCCCCAAATACAGGTGTGCCAAGCTTGTAGCGTCATACCCAAGAAGACTCAAGGCTGTAATCACTGCCAAAGTACTGAGTAAAGGGTCTGAATACTTATGTAAATGTGATATTTACGTTTTTTTTTTTTTTTTATACATTTGCAAACATTTATAAAAACCTGTTTTTGCTTTGTCATTATGGGGTGTTGTGTGTAGATTTGATTAGGGGAAGAAAAAAAAACAATTTAATCAATTTTAGAATAAGGCTTAAATGTAACAAAATGTGGGAAGAGTCAAAGGGTCTGAATACTTTCCGAATACACTGTACATGTCTAGTTATTACCTCATACCCCTGCACATGGACTCAGTACTGGTACCCTGTGTATATAGCCTAGTTATCATGGACTCAGTACTGGTACCCTGTGTATATAACCTAGTTATCACCTCGTACCCCTGCACATGGACTCAGTACTGGTACCCTGTGTATATAGCCTAGTTATCATGGACTCAGTACTGGTACCCTGTGTATATAGCCTAGTTATCATGGACTCAGTACTGGTACCCTGTGTATATAGCCTAGTTATCATGGACTCAGTACTGGTACCCTGTGTATATAGCCTAGTTATCACCTCGTACCCCTGCACATGGACTCAGTACTGGTACCCTGTGTATATAGCCTAGTTATCATGGACTCAGTCCTGGTACCCTGTGTATATAGCCTAGTTATCACCTCATACCCCTGCACATGGACTCAGTACTGGTACCCTGTGTATATAGCCTAGTTATTACCTCATACCCCTGCACATGGACTCAGTACTGGTACCCTGTGTATATAGCCTGGTTATCATGGACTCAGTACTGGTACCCTGTGTATATAGCCTAGTTATCATGGACTCAGTACTGGTACCCTGTGTATATAACCTAGTTATTACCTCATACCCCTGCACATGGACTCAGTACTGGTACCCTGTGTATATAGCCTAGTTATCATGGACTCAGTACTCGTCCCCTGTGTATATAGCCTAGTTATTACCTCGTACCCCTGCACATGGACTCAGTACTGGTACCCTGTGTATATAGCCAAGTTATTACCTCGTACCCCTGCACATGGACTCAGTACTGGTACCCTGTGTATATAGCCTAGTTATCATTGACTCAGTACTGGTACCCTGTGTATATAGCCTAGTTATCATGGACTCAGTACTGGTACCCTGTGTATATAGCCTAGTTATCATGGACTCAGTACTGGTCCCCTGTGTATATAGCCTAGTTATTACCTCGTACCCCTGCACATGGACTCAGTACTGGTCCCCTGTGTATATAGCCTAGTTATTACCTCGTACCCCTGCACATGGACTCAGTACTGGTACCCTGTGTATATAGCCTAGTTATCACCTCGTACCCCTGCACATGGACTCAGTACTGGTCCCCTGTGTATATAGCCTAGTTATTACCTCGTACCCCTGTACATGGACTCAGTACTGGTACCCTGTGTATATAGCCTAGTTATCATGGACTCAGTACTGGTACCCTGTGTATATAGCCTAGTTATTACCTCGTACCCCTGCACATGGACTCAGTACTGGTACCCTGTGTATATAGCCTAGTTATCATGGACTCAGTACTGGTACCCTGTGTATATAGCCTAGTTATCACCTCATACCCCTGCACATGGACTCAGTACTGGTACCCCTGTGTATATAGCCTAGTTATCATGGACTCAGTACTGGTACCCTGTGTATATAGCCTAGTTATCATGGACTCAGTACTGGTACCCTGTGTATATAGCCTAGTTATCGTTACTCATTGTGCATTATTATTTATTTATTTTATTTTCTATTATTTCTCTATTTTCTTTCTCTGCATTGTTGGGAAGGGCCCGTAAGTCAGTATTTCACTGTTAACCTATACCTGTTGTTAAAGAAGCATGTGATGAATAACATTTTGATTTAATTTGAAAACCCTACGTCAAGCAATGCGTGTTAATGTTCAGACCGAACGTCTGAGCTCTTAGCAAAACTTCCCTGTACAGAAGACAGAAGGCTTCGTCCAGTGACTCTTATGAGTCATTGATCAAGGGCTGGCTTATGTCTCTCTGTCTGTCTGGGTGTTGGAACACTGCCATGATCATGCCACTTTATGGCCTGTTATAAAGCCATGTTTAAGATACTGATTTTGTTTTGATTTATCTGTCCGTCAGACAGACAGCTGTGAAGTATTTCTGCCTGTAACCGCTAGTTACAGACCCTCCCGTGTTCCATCCTGGAAGGTGACATCACCAGGCTCTGAGCATGTGTTGTGAGGTCATCCAATTAGAACGTTGTAACTCCCAAACAACAATACGTCATGACTGCAGATGTTCTACTGATAATATGGGGGCTGCAGATAGCCTAGCGGTTAAGAGCGTCGGGGCCCAGTAACCGAAAGGTCGCTTGTTCAAATCCCCGAGCCGGCTAGGTGAAAAATCAGTGGACGTGCCCTTGAGCAAGGCACTTAACCCTAATTGTAAGTCGCTCTGGATAAGAGCGTCTGCTAAAATGACTTTAAATAATAATGTGATGTAGCCGGGGTCTCTTGACGTTTCCAGACTTAGCGTTTCTGCTTGCTCTTTAGGGCGCTAGCCTGTCCCAGATCTGTGCTCTTGCTAACCTGGCGTTGACCTAGCCTGAGTCCCAGATCTGTGCTCTTGCTAACCTGGCGTTGACCTAGCCTGAGTCCCAGATCTGTGCTCTTGCTAACCTGGCGTTGACCTAGCCTGAGTCCCGGTCTGTTTGGCTTGCCAATGACAGCAGTGGGGTTAGCACAAACACACCTGGGACCAGGCTAGCACTGTAGTGTGTTGGCCCCTAACCCTGTCTGTGTCTCCATCTCGCTCTCTTCCTCTCTCTCCCCCACCCACAGGGACCAGGCTAGCACTGTAGTGTGTTGGCCCCTAACCCTGTCTGTGTCTCTATCTCGCTCTCTTCCTCTCCCCCCCCCACCCACAGGGACCAGGCTAGCACTGTAGTGTGTTGGCCCCTAACCCTGTCTGTGTCTCTATCTCGCTCTCTTCCTCTCCCCCCCCCCCCCCCCCCCCCCCCCAGGGACCAGGCTAGCACTGTAGTGTGTTGGCCCCTAACCCTGTCTGTGTCTCTATCTCGCTCTCTTCCTCTCCCCCCCCCACCCACAGGGACCAGGCTAGCACTGTAGTGTGTTGGCCCCTAACCCTGTCTGTGTCTCTATCTCGCTCTCTTCCTCTCTCCCCCCCCCCCCACCCACAGGGACCAGGCTAGCACTGTAGTGTGTTGGCCCCTAACCCTGTCTGTGTCTCTATCTCGCTCTCTTCCTCTCCCCCCCCCCACAGGGACCAGGCTAGCACTGTAGTGTGTTGGCCCCTAACCCTGTCTGTGTCTCTATCTCGCTCTCTTCCTCTCCCCCCCCCCCCCCCCCCCCACCCACAGGGACCAGGCTAGCACTGTAGTGTGTTGGCCCCTAACCCTGTCTGTGTCTCTATCTCGCTCTCTTCCTCTCCCCCTCCCCCCCCCCACCCACAGGGACCAGGCTAGCACTGTAGTGTGTTGGCCCCTAACCCTGTCTGTGTCTCTATCTCGCTCTCTTCCTCTCCCCCCCCCACCCACAGGGACCAGGCTAGCACTGTAGTGTGTTGGCCCCTAACCCTGTCTGTGTCTCTATCTCGCTCTCTTCCTCTCTCTCACCCCCCCCCCACCCACAGGGACCAGGCTAGCACTGTAGTGTGTTGGCCCCTAACCCTGTCTGTGTCTCTATCTCGCTCTCTTCCTCTCCCCCCCCCCACAGGGACCAGGCTAGCACTGTAGTGTGTTGGCCCCTAACCCTGTCTGTGTCTCTATCTCGCTCTCTCCCCCCCCCCCCCCCCCCACCCACAGGGACCAGGCTAGCACTGTAGTGTGTTGGCCCCTAACCCTGTCTGTGTCTCTATCTCGCTCTCTTCCTCTCCCCCCCCCCCACCCACAGGGACCAGGCTAGCACTGTAGTGTGTTGGCCCCTAACCCTGTCTGTGTCTCTATCTCGCTCTCTTCCTCTCCCCCCCCAACCCCCCCACCCACAGGGACCAGGCTAGCACTGTAGTGTGTTGGCCCCTAACCCTGTCTGTGTCTCTATCTCGCTCTCTTCCTCTCCCCCCCCCCCCCCCCCCCCCCCACCCACAGGGACCAGGCTAGCACTGTAGTGTGTTGGCCCCTAACCCTGTCTGTGTCTCTATCTCGCTCTCTTCCTCTCCCCCCCCCACAGGGACCAGGCTAGCACTGTAGTGTGTTGGCCCCTAACCCTGTCTGTGTCTCTATCTCGCTCTCTTCCTCTCCCCCCCCCCAACCCCCCACCCACAGGGACCAGGCTAGCACTGTAGTGTGTTGGCCCCTAACCCTGTCTGTGTCTCTATCTCGCTCTCTTCCTCTCCCCCCCCCCCCCCCCCACCCACAGGGACCAGGCTAGCACTGTAGTGTGTTGGCCCCTAACCCTGTCTGTGTCTCTATCTCGCTCTCTTCCTCTCCCCCCCACCCACAGGGACCAGGCTAGCACTGTAGTGTGTTGGCCCCTAACCCTGTCTGTGTCTCTATCTCGCTCTCTTCCTCTCCCCCCCCCACCCACAGGGACCAGGCTAGCACTGTAGTGTGTTGGCCCCTAACCCTGTCTGTGTCTCTATCTCGCTCTCTTCCTCTCCCCCCCCCCCACCCCACCCACAGGGACCAGGCTAGCACTGTAGTGTGTTGGCCCCTAACCCTGTCTGTGTCTCTATCTCGCTCTCTTCCTCTCCCCCCCCCCCCCCCCCCACCCACAGGGACCAGGCTAGCACTGTAGTGTGTTGGCCCCTAACCCTGTCTGTGTCTCTATCTCGCTCTCTTCCTCTCCCCCCCCCCCCCCACCCACAGGGACCAGGCTAGCACTGTAGTGTGTTGGCCCCTAACCCTGTCTGTGTCTCTATCTCGCTCTCTTCCTCTCCCCCCCCCCCCCCTCACCCACAGGGACCAGGCTAGCACTGTAGTGTGTTGGCCCCTAACCCTGTCTGTGTCTCTATCTCGCTCTCTTCCTCTCTCTCACCCCCCCCCACCCACAGGGACCAGGCTAGCACTGTAGTGTGTTGGCCCCTAACCCTGTCTGTGTCTCTATCTCGCTCTCTTCCTCTCCCCCCCCCCCCCCACCCACAGGGACCAGGCTAGCACTGTAGTGTGTTGGCCCCTAACCCTGTCTGTGTCTCTATCTCTCTCTCTTCCTCTCCCCCCCCCCCCCCCACCCACAGGGACCAGGCTAGCACTGTAGTGTGTTGGCCCCTAACCCTGTCTGTGTCTCTATCTCGCTCTCTTCCTCTCCCCCCCCCCCCCCACCCCCAGGGACCAGGCTAGCACTGTAGTGTGTTGGCCCCTAACCCTGTCTGTGTCTCTATCTCGCTCTCTTCCTCTCCCCCCCCCCCCCCACAGGGACCAGGCTAGCACTGTAGTGTGTTGGCCCCTAACCCTGTCTGTGTCTCTATCTCGCTCTCTTCCTCTCCTCACCCCCCCACCCACAGGGACCAGGCTAGCACTGTAGTGTGTTGGCCCCTAACCCTGTCTGTGTCTCTATCTCTCTCTCTCCTCTCCCCCCCCACCCACAGGGACCAGGCTAGCACTGTAGTGTGTTGGCCCCTAACCCTGTCTGTGTCTCTATCTCGCTCTCTTCCTCTCTCCCCCCCCCACCCCCCCCACCCACAGGGACCAGGCTAGCACTGTAGTGTGTTGGCCCCTAACCCTGTCTGTGTCTCTATCTCGCTCTCTTCCTCTCTCCCCCCCCACCCCCCCCACCCACAGGGACCAGGCTAGCACTGTAGTGTGTTGGCCCCTAACCCTGTCTGTGTCTCTATCTCGCTCTCTTCCTCTCCCCCCCCCCCCCCACCCACAGGGACCAGGCTAGCACTGTAGTGTGTTGGCCCCTAACCCTGTCTGTGTCTCTATCTCGCTCTCTCCCCCCCCCCCCCCCCCACAGGGACCAGGCTAGCACTGTAGTGTGTTGGCCCCTAACCCTGTCTGTGTCTCTATCTCGCTCTCTTCCTCTCCCCCCCCCCCCCCCACCCCCCCCAGGGACCAGGCTAGCACTGTAGTGTGTTGGCCCCTAACCCTGTCTGTGTCTCTATCTCGCTCTCTTCCTCTCTCTCACCCCCCCCACCCACAGGGACCAGGCTAGCACTGTAGTGTGTTGGCCCCTAACCCTGTCTGTGTCTCTATCTCGCGGGGGCTTCCTCCCTCCCCCCCCCCCCCCACAGGGACCAGGCTAGCACTGTAGTGTGTTGGCCCCTAACCCTGTCTGTGTCTCTATCTCGCTCTCTTCCTCTCCCCCCCCACCCACAGGGACCAGGCTAGCACTGTAGTGTGTTGGCCCCTAACCCTGTCTGTGTCTCTATCTCGCTCTCTTCCTCTCTCCCCACCCCCCCTGGAACCAGGCTAGCACTGTAGTGTGTTGGCCCCTAACCCTGTCTGTCTCTATCTCGCTCTCTCCCCCCCCACCCCCCACCCACAGGGAACAGGCTAGCACTGTAGTGTGTTGGCCCCTAACCCTGTCTGTGTCTCTCCCCCCCCCCCACCCCCCCCCCCCCCCCCAGGGAGGTTACTTCCCTGAACATGTGAAGTCTATGAGCAGTCTGAGATGGCTGAAACTCAACAGGACAGGCCTGTGTTATCTGCCAGAGGAGTTGGCCGCACTGCAGAAGCTATTGGCTGTTGGTCAACCAATAATAGTTTTTTGTCGAGCAGTTACAACAACAAAAAAACAATGATTTATGGGCACGTGTTGGTTGATTGCCTGTCTCAGTGGACTAATCCATTGCGGTGGCCTGCGGGGATGGACGGCTCACCAGTAGTACATTTACTGTTAATTTAAATAATTTATCATCTACAATGTTTGTTTTGGTTACCATCATTTCTGTTAATGCATTCAATATATTATTATTATTATTATTATTATTATTATTATTACAGTCTTTTACTGTTCTCATTGTCGTGGACACGATGTTTTGCACAGTGCACAACCTAGGCTACACTTGTGAGAAACAAGTTTTGATTTATTTCATTCCATTTACGAGTTGTCCAATTTTATTAATTGTGTTTTGTTTTTGAGCGCTCCTGTCAATGTTGAGTAAAGGACGCGCACCTGATTACGCGTAGAAGTAGGCCTACACTACCTGGCCTGGCTTAGAAATGTGCCCATTTTGGGGATCTGATAGTATTTCTGATTTGGCTTAACTTACTACCACTAATGAGCTAATTTAGTTCTTCACTGCAAACAGCAAGTAAATGAAGTCGTTGTCTATATCTCTTGAGAACGACTATAGTTCCTCAATGTAGCCTATTTTAAAAATCATTCCAGCTCTCTCCATTTCGATAGCCAAGCATTACTTCTCAAAGTTGTGGCAAAATGGCTTAAGGACAACAAAGTCAAGGTATTGGAGTGGCCATCACAACGCCCTGACCTCAATCCTATAGAAAATGTGTGTGCAGAACTGAAAAAGCGTGTGCGAGCAAGGAGGCCTACAAACCTGACTCAGTTACACCAGCTCTGTCAGGAGGAATGGGCCAAAATTCACCCAACTTATTGTGGGGAAGCTTGTGGAAGGCTACCCCGAAACGTTTGACCCAAG
>NW_028162044.1:192500-205730 GCF_964263955.1 Coregonus lavaretus
CTCCACTCACCCTCTCCTCTCTCCCCCCGACCTCCGCTCACCCTCTCCTCTCTCCCCCGACCTCCACTCACCCTCTCCTCTCTCCCCCCGACCTCCACTCACCCTCTCCTCTCTCCCCCGACCTCCACTCACCCTCTCCTCTCTCCCCCGACCTCCACTCACCCTCTCCTCTCTCCCCCGACCTCCACTCACCCTCTCCTCTCTCCCCCGACCTCCACTCACCCTCTCCTCTCTCCCCCGACCTCCACTCACCCTCTCCTATCTCCCCCGACCTCCACTCACCCTCTCCTCTCTCCCCCGACCTCCACTCACCCTCTCCTCTCTCCCCCAACCTCCACTCACCCTCTCCTCTCTCCCTCCTCCAAGAGGGAGGTTGATGTTATTCTACTGATGTTCTATGGTATTCTACTGTTCTACTGATGTTCTATGGTATTGTGCTGTTCTACTGATGTTCTATGGTATTCTGCTGTTCTACTGATGTTCTATGGTATTCTACTGTTCTACTGATGTCCTATGGTATTCTACTGCTGTTCTATGGTATTCTGCTGTTCTACTGCTGTTCTATGGTATTCTGCTGATGTTCTATGGTATTCTACTGTTCTACTGATGTTCTATGGTATTCTACTGTTCTACTGATGTTCTATGGTGTTCTACTGATGTTATATGGTGTTCTACTGATGTTCTATGGTATTCTACTGTTCTACTGATGTTCTATGGTATTCTGCTGTTCTACTGATGTTCTGTGTTATTCTATGTTCTCCAGGACCTGAGCTTCAACCAGCTGACTGAGATCCCCCGAGACCTGGAGAACTCCAAGAACATGCTGGTGCTCAACCTCAGCCACAACAGGTAGAATATCTTATAATCTGTTATAACAGGTGACTAACAGGCCTTATAACCTCTAATAACAGGTGGCATACAGGCCTTATAATCTCTAATAACAGGTGGCATACAGGCCTTATAACCTCTAATAACAGGTGACTAACAGGCCTTATAACCTCTAATAACAGGTGGCATACAGGCCTTATAACCTCTAATAGCAGGTGGCATACAGGCCTTATAACCTCTAATAACAGGTGACTAACAGGCCTTATAACCTCTAACAGGTGACTAACAGGCCTTATAACCTCTAATAACAGGTGACGAACAGGCCTTATAACCTCTAATAACAGGTGACGAACAGGCCTTATAACCTCTAATAACAGGTGACGAACTAACCTCTAATAACAGGTGACTAACAGGCCTTATAACCTCTAATAACAGGTGGCATACAGGCCTTATAACCTCTAATAACAGGTGACGAACAGGCCTTATAACCTCTAATAACAGGTGACTAACAGGCCTTATAACCTCTAATAACAGGTGGCATACAGGCCTTATAACCTCTAATAACAGGTGACTAACAGGCCTTATAACCTCTAATAACAGGTGGCATACAGGCCTTATAACCTCTAATAACAGGTGACTAACAGGCCTTATAACCTCTAACAGGTGGCATACAGGCCTTATAACCTCTAATAACAGGTGGCATACAGGCCTTATAACCTCTAATAACAGGTGGCATACAAGCCTTATAACCTCTAATAACAGGTGACTAACAGGCCTTATAACCTCTAATAACAGGTGACTAACAGGCCTTATAACCTCTAATAACAGGTGGCATACAGGCCTTATAACCTCTAATAACAGGTGACTAACAGGCCTTATAACCTCTAATAACAGGTGGCATACAGGCCTTATAACCTCTAATAACAGGTGGCATACAGGCCTTATAACCTCTAATAACAGGTGGCATACAGGCCTTATAACCTCTAATAACAGGTGGCTAACAGGCCTTATAACCTCTAATAACAGGTGGCTAACAGGCCTTATAACCTCTAATAACAGGTGACTAACAGGCCTTATAACCTCTAATAACAGGTGACTAACAGGCCTTATAACCTCTAATAACAGGTGGCATACAGGCCTTATAACCTCTAATAACAGGTGGCTAACAGGCCTTATAACCTCTAATAACAGGTGACTAACAGGCCTTATAACCTCTAATAACAGGTGACTAACAGGCCTTATAACCTCTAATAACAGGTGACTAACAGGCCTTATAACCTCTAATAACAGGTGGCATACAGGCCTTATAACCTCTAATAACAGGTGGCATACAGGCCTTATAACCTCTAATAACAGGTGGCATACAGGCCTTATAACCTCTAATAACAGGTGGCTAACAGGCCTTATAACCTCTAATAACAGGTGACTAACAGGCCTTATAACCTCTAATAACAGGTGACTAACAGGCCTTATAACCTCTAATAACAGGTGGCATACAGGCCTTATAACCTCTAATAACAGGTGGCTAACAGGCCTTATAACCTCTAATAACAGGTGACTAACAGGCCTTATAACCTCTAATAACAGGTGACTAACAGGCCTTATAACCTCTAATAACAGGTGGCATACAGGCCTTATAACCTCTAATAACAGGTGGCTAACAGGCCTTATAACCTCTAATAACAGGTGACTAACAGGCCTTATAACCTCTAATAACAGGTGACTGGCCTTATAACCTAATACTGACCCTCTCCTCTCAGCATCGATGCCATTCCCAACCAGTTGATCATCAACCTGCCTTATAACCTAATACTGACCCTCTCCTCCTCTCCTCTCAGCATCGATGCCATTCCCAACCAGTTGTTCATCAACCTGCCTTATAACCTAATACTGACCCTCTCCTCCTCTCCTCTCAGCATCGATGCCATTCCCAACCAGTTGTTCATCAACCTGACTGACCTGCTGTACCTGGACCTGAGTGACAACAAGCTGGACAGCCTCCCCCCTCAGATGAGACGTCTCGTTCACCTCCAGACCCTCATCCTGAACAACAATCCCCTGATGCACGCCCAGCTACGGTACCAAGCTTTATAACACATTATAACCCCCTGAAGCATGCATGCCCAGTTACGTCACAAATCTTTATAACACATAACCCCTTGACTTGCACTTAGCTATGGTACGAGGCTTTATAACACATAACACCCTAATACACATTATAACCCCCTGATGCACGCCCAGCTACGGTACCAAGCTTTATAACACATTATAACCCCCTGAAGCATGCATGCCCAGTTACGTCACAAATCTTTATAACACATAACCCCTTGACTTGCACTTAGCTATGGTACGAGGCTTTATAACACATAACACCCTAATACACATTATAACCCCCTGATGCACGCCCAGCTACGGTACCAAGCTTTATAACACATTATAACCCCCTGAAGCATGCATGCCCAGTTACGTCACAAATCTTTATAACACATAACCCCTTGACTTGCACTTAGCTATGGTACGAGGCTTTATAACACATAACACCCTAATACACATTATAACCCCCTGATGCACGACCAGCTACTGTACAAATCTTTATAGATGTTCATATAGCTGGGCGTGCATAATATGAAGCTTTATAAAGCCTTAATACACATTATAACCCCCTGATGCACACCCAGCTATGGTATGAAGCTTTATAACACCTTAATACACATTATAACCCCCTGATGCACACCCAGCTATGTTATGAAGCTTTATAACACCTTAATACACATTATAACCCCCTGATGCACACCCAGCTATTATATGAAGCTTTATAACACCTTAATACACATTATAACCCCCTGATGCACACCCAGCTATGATATGAAGCTTTATAACACCTTAATACACATTATAACCCCCTGATGCACACCCAGCTATGATATGAAGCTTTATAACGCCTTAATACACATTATAACCCCCTGATGCACACCCAGCTATGATATGAAGCTTTATAACGCCTTAATACACATTATAACCCCCTGATGCACGCCCAGCTATTATATGAAGCTTTATAACGCCTTAATACACATTATAACCCCCTGATGCACACCCAGCTATGATATGAAGCTTTATAACACCTTAATACACATTATAACCCCCTGATGCACACCCAGCTATGATATGAAGCTTTATAACGCCTTAATACACATTATAACCCCCTGATGCACGCCCAGCTATGATATGAAGCTTTATAACACCTTAATACACATTATAACCCCCTGATGCACGCCCAGCTATGATATGAAGCTTTATAACACCTTAATACACATTATAACCCCCTGATGCACGCCCAGCTATGATATGAAGCTTTATAACACCTTAATACACATTATAACCCCTTGATGCACGCCCAGCTACGGTACCAGGCTTTATAACACCTTAGTACACATTATAACCCCCTGATGCATGAACAGCTATGATATGAAGCTTTATAACACCTTAATACACATTATAACCCCCTGATGCACACCCAGCTATGATATGAAGCTTTATAACACCTTAGTACACATTATAACCCCCTGATGCACGCCCAGCTAATGATATGAAGCTTTATAACACCTTAATACACATTATAACCCCCTGATGCACGCCCAGCTATGATATGAAGCTTTATAACACCTTAATACACATTATAACCCCTTGATGCACGCCCAGCTACGGTACCAGGCTTTATAACACCTTAGTACACATTATAACCCCCTGATGCATGAACAGCTATGATATGAAGCTTTATAACACCTTAATACACATTATAACCCCCTGATGCACACCCAGCTATGATATGAAGCTTTATAACACCTTAGTACACATTATAACCCCCTGATGCACGCCCAGCTAATGATATGAAGCTTTATAACACCTTAATACACATTATAACCCCCTGATGCACGCCCAGCTATGATATGAAGCTTTATAACACCTTAATACACATTATAACCCCCTGATGTGGTCCTGTGTGTGAGCAGCCAGCTGCCAGCCATGGTCGCCCTCCAGACTCTCCACCTGAGGAGCTCCCAGAGAACACAGAGCAACATGCCTACCAGTCTGGAGGGACTGGCTCACCTGGCAGGTAACACACACACCTGGCAGGTAACACACACACCTGGCAGGTAACACACACACCTGGCAGGTAACACACACACCTGGCAGGTAACACACACACAAACACACACACCTGGCAGGTAACATACACACACACACACACCTGGCAGGGAACACACACACCTGGCAGGTAACACACACACCTGGCAGGGAACACACACACAAACACACACACCTGGCAGGTAACACACACACACACACACACACACCTGGCAGGTAACACACACACACACACACACACCTGGCAGGTAACACACACACACACACACACACCTGGCAGGTAACACACACACACACACACACACACTCACACCTGGCAGGTAACACACACACACACACACACACACCTGGCAGGTAACACACACACACACACCTGGCAGGTAACACACACACACACACACACACACCTGGCAGGTAACACACACACTCACACCTGGCAGGTAACACACACACACACACACACCTGGCAGGTAACACACACACACACACACACACACCTGGCAGGTAACACACACACACACACACCTGGCAGGTAACACACACACACACACACCTGGCAGGTAACACACACACACACACACCTGGCAGGTAACACACACACACACACACACCTGGCAGGTAACACACACACACACACACCTGGCAGGTAACACACACACACACACACACCTGGCAGGTAACACACACACACACACACCTGGCAGGTAACACACACACACACACACCTGGCAGGTAACACACACACACACACACCTGGCAGGTAACACACACACACACACACCTGGCAGGTAACACACACACACACACACACCTGGCAGGTAACACACACACACACACACCTGGCAGGTAACACACACACACACACACACCTGGCAGGTAACACACACACACACACACCTGGCAGGTAACATACACACCTGGCAGGTAACACACACACCTGGCAGGGAACACACACACCTGGCAGGTAACACACACACCTGGCAGGTAACACACACACACACACACACACACACACCTGGCAGGTAACACACACACACACACACACCTGGCAGGTAACACACACACACACACACCTGGCAGGTAACACACACACACACACACACACCTGGCAGGTAACACACACACACACACACACACCTGGCAGGTAACATACACACACACACACACACACACACACACACACACACACACACACACACACACACACACACACACACACCTGGCAGGTAACACACACACACACACACACCTGGCAGGTAACACACACACACACACACACATACCTGGCAGGTAACACACACACTCACACCTGGCAGGTAACACACACACACACACACCTGGCAGGTAACACACACACACACACACCTGGCAGGTAACACACACACACACACACACACACTCACACCTGGCAGGTAACATACACACACACACACACACACACACCTGGCAGGTAACATACACACACACACACACACACACACACACACACACACACACACACACACACACACCTGGCAGGTAACACACACACACACACACACCTGGCAGGTAACACACACACACACACACACATACCTGGCAGGTAACACACACACTCACACCTGGCAGGTAACACACACACACACACACCTGGCAGGTAACACACACACACACACACCTGGCAGGTAACACACACACACACACACCTGGCAGGTAACACACACACACACACACCTGGCAGGTAACACACACACACACACACACCTGGCAGGTAACACACACACACACACACCTGGCAGGTAACACACACACACACACACACCTGGCAGGTAACACACACACACACACACCTGGCAGGTAACATACACACCTGGCAGGTAACACACACACCTGGCAGGGAACACACACACCTGGCAGGTAACACACACACCTGGCAGGTAACACACACACACACACACACACACACACCTGGCAGGTAACACACACACACACACACACCTGGCAGGTAACACACACACACACACACCTGGCAGGTAACACACACACACACACACACACCTGGCAGGTAACACACACACACACACACACACCTGGCAGGTAACATACACACACACACACACACACACACACACACACACACACACACACACACACACACACACACACACACACACCTGGCAGGTAACACACACACACACACACACCTGGCAGGTAACACACACACACACACACACATACCTGGCAGGTAACACACACACTCACACCTGGCAGGTAACACACACACACACACACCTGGCAGGTAACACACACACACACACACCTGGCAGGTAACACACACACACACACACACACTCACACCTGGCAGGTAACACACACACACACACACCTGGCAGGTAACACACACACACACACACACACCTGGCAGGTAACACACACACACACACACCTGGCAGGTAACACACACACACACACACCTGGCAGGTAACATACACACACACACACACACACACCTGGCAGGTAACACACACACACACACACACCTGGCAGGTAACACACACACACACACACACACACACACACACACCCCCACCTGGCAGGTAACACACACACCTGGCAGGTAACACACACAAGCCAAGACTAAACTCAGGAAATGAATTTCCTTCAACCCGTGACGTCTCTCCTCAGACGTGGACCTGTCCTTTAACGACCTGAGTCGTGTCTCAGAATGCCTCTATACCCTGAGCAGTCTGAAGCGCCTGAACCTCTCCTCCAATCAGATCTCAGAGCTCTCCCTCTGTATCGACCAATGGACTCAGCTAGAGACACTCAACCTCAGCAGGAACCAACTCACATCGCTGCCTGTAAGAACCTGTCTGTCTCTTTCTCTCTGTCTCAGTTCAAGGCTCACCTCTCTGTAGGTCAAGGTTCACCTCTCTGTAGGTCAAGGTTCACCTCTCTGTAGGTCAAGGTTCACCTCTCTGTAGGTCAAGGTTCACCTCTCTGTAGGTCAAGGTTCACCTCTCTGTAGGTCAAGGTTCACCTCTCTGTAGGTCAAGGCTCACCTCTCTGTAGGTCAAGGTTCACCTCTCTGTAGGTCAAGGTTCACCTCTCTGTAGGTCAAGGTTCACCTCTCTGTAGGTCAAGGTTCACCTCTCTGTAGGTCAAGGTTCACCTCTCTGTAGGTCAAGGTTCACCTCTCTGTAGGTCAAGGTTCACCTCTCTGTAGGTCAAGGTTCACCTCTCTGTAGGTCAAGGTTCACCTCTCTGTAGGTCAAGGTTCACCTCTCTGTAGGTGAGGACTCTGTTATGGAAGGTTTAAACATTTTTTAGGTGGTTGTAGAATTTAATTGCTCTCTTCTGGATTTAGTTAATTAGCGGGAATTTGGCCTAATTCTGCTCTGCATGCATTATTTGGTGTTTTACGTTGTACACAGAAAATGTTTTTGCATAATTCTGCATGCAGAGTCTCAATGTTATGTTTTTTTGTGAATTCTTGGTTGGTGAGTGGACCCCACAACCATAAAGGGCTTTATAACTGATTGATGTGTTTTTAGCCAGATCCTAATTGGGTTGTTCCTTTTGATGGCGTAGAAGGCCCCTCTTGCCTTGTCTCTCAGATCGTTCACAGCTTTGTGGAAGTTACCTGTGGTGCTGATGTTTAGGCCGAGGTATCCCTCTCTCTCCATCCCTCTCTCTCTCCATCCCTCTCTCTCCATCCCCCTCTCTCTCTCTCTCCATCCATCCCTCTCTCCATCCATCCCTCTCTCTCTCCATCCATCCCTCTCTCCATCCATCCCTCTCTCCATCCCTCTCTCTCTCCATCCCTCTCTCTCTCTCCATCCATCCATCCCTCTCTCTATCCATCCCTCTCTCCATCCCTCTCTCTCTCCATCCCTCTCTCCATCCCTCTCTCTCTCCATCCCTCTCTCTCCATCCCCCTCTCTCTCTCTCTCTCCATCCATCCCTCTCTCCATCCATCCCTCTCTCCATCCCCCTCTCTCTCCATCCATCCCTCTCTCCATCCCTCTCTCTCTCCATCCCTCTCTCTCTCTCCATCCATCCATCCCTCTCTCCATCCATCCCTCTCTCTCCATCCCCTCTCTCTCTCTCTCTCTCCATCCATCCCTCTCTCCATCCATCCCTCTCTCCATCCCTCTCTCTCTCAATCCCTCTCTCTCTCCATCCCTCTCTCCCCTCTCCATCCATCCCTCTCTCCATCCCTCTCTCTCTCCATCCCTCTCTCTCCATCCCCCTCTCTCTCCCTCTCTCCATCCATCCATCCCTCTCTCCATCCATCCATCCCTCTCTCCATCCCTCTCTCTCTCTCCATCCATCCCTCTCTCTCTCCATCCCTCTCTCTCTCCATCCCTCTCTCTCTCTCCATCCATCCCTCTCTCCATCCCTCTCTCCATCCCTCTCTCCATCCATCCATCCCTCTCTCCATCCCTCTCTCTCTCCATCCCTCTCTCTCTCTCCATCCATCCCTCTCTCCATCCATCCATCCCTCTCTCCATCCCTCTCTCTCTCCATCCCTCTCTCTCTCTCTCCATCCATGGTGTTGTTTAGGCTGAGGTAATTATCATATTGTGTGCTCCCAGGGCAGCAGTGATTTGAAAGGATGTTTGGGGCTTCATTTCAAACGGTGTCGAAATGTTACTTGTCCTTTTCTTAATATTTATAATTAAAGGGAACGGTCCCGAGTTCCGCTCTGCATGCATTATTTGGTCATTTCTTTTGGATATTTAGGATAATTCTGCAGAACTTTGTATTGGGTTTTTCTCCCAATGCTTAATTACAGGTTGGACCCAAAACCTCTCTTCCATATAGTGCAATTGGTAAAATTACACTATTGAATCATTTGCACCAGATTGGGATAGGAATATATATATATATATTTTAAATTGTCTTTTTATGGAGTAAAATGCTTTGCAGGCATTTTTATTTTAGTCCAATCACTGCCAGACCAAATCCACCAGAGGCACTCCTTTTCTGTCCCAGGTAGCATTAGACATGTTCAACCAACCAGGAGGTATTTCCTCCTTTTCTGTCCCAGGTACCATTAGACATGTTCAACCAACCAGGAGGTATTTCCTCATTTGAAGGTCCCAGGTAGCATTAGACATGTTCAACCAACCAGGAGGTATTTCCTCCTTTTCTGTCCCAGGTAGCATTAGACATGTTCAACCAACCAGGAGGTATTTCCTCATTTGAAGGTCCCAGGTACCATTAGACATGTTCAACCAACCAGGAGGTATTTCCTCATTTGAAGGTCCCAGGTAGCATTAGACATGTTCAACCAACCAGGAGGTATTTCCTCATTTGAAGGTCCCAGGTAGCATTAGACATGTTCAACCAACCAGGAGGTATTTCCTCCTTTTCTGTCCCAGGTACCATTAGACATGTTCAACCAACCAGGAGGTATTTCCTCATTTGAAGGTCCCAGGTAGCATTAGACATGTTCAACCAACCAGGAGGTATTTCCTCCTTTTCTGTCCCAGGTAGCATTAGACATGTTCAACCAACCAGGAGGTATTTCCTCATTTGAAGGTCCCAGGTACCATTAGACATGTTCAACCAACCAGGAGGTATTTCCTCATTTGAAGGTCCCAGGTAGCATTAGACATGTTCAACCAACCAGGAGGTATTTCCTCCTTTTCTGTCCCAGGTAGCATTAGACATGTTCAACCAACCAGGAGGTATTTCCTCCTTTTCTGTCCCAGGTAGCATTAGACATGTTCAACCAACCAGGAGGTATTTCCTCCTTTTCTGTCCCAGGTAGCATTAGACATGTCCAACCAACCAGGAGGTATTTCCTCCTTTTCTGTCCCAGGTAGCATTAGACATGTTCAACCAACCAGGAGGTATTTCCTCATTTGAAGGTCCCAGGTAGCATTAGACATGTTCAACCAACCAGGAGGTATTTCCTCCTTTTCTGTCCCAGGTACCATTAGACATGTTCAACCAACCAGGAGGTATTTCCTCATTTGAAGGTCCCAGGTAGCATTAGACATGTTCAACCAACCAGGAGGTATTTCCTCCTTTTCTGTCCCAGGTAGCATTAGACATGTTCAACCAACCAGGAGGTATTTCCTCATTTGAAGGTCCCAGGTACCATTAGACATGTTCAACCAACCAGGAGGTATTTCCTCATTTGAAGGTCCCAGGTAGCATTAGACATGTTCAACCAACCAGGAGGTATTTCCTCCTTTTCTGTCCCAGGTAGCATTAGACATGTTCAACCAACCAGGAGGTATTTCCTCCTTTTCTGTCCCAGGTAGCATTAGACATGTTCAACCAACCAGGAGGTATTTCCTCCTTTTCTGTCCCAGGTAGCATTAGACATGTTCAACCAACCAGGAGGTATTTCCTCATTTGAAGGTCCCAGGTAGCATTAGACATGTTCAACCAACCAGGAGGTATTTCCTCATTTGAAGGTCCCAGGTAGCATTAGACATGTTCAACCAACCAGGAGGTATTTCCTCCTTTTCTGTCCC
The DNA here is from genome assembly GCF_964263955.1 of Coregonus lavaretus. Lineage (NCBI taxonomy): Eukaryota > Metazoa > Chordata > Actinopteri > Salmoniformes > Salmonidae > Coregonus > Coregonus lavaretus. Next base: position 203,948 of record NW_028162044.1, read on the forward strand.
AGGTAGCATTAGACATGTTCAACCAACCAGGAGGTATTTCCTCCTTTTCTGTCCCAGGTAGCATTAGACATGTTCAACCAACCAGGAGGTATTTCCTCATTTGAAGGTCCCAGGTAGCATTAGACATGTTCAACCAACCAGGAGGTATTTCCTCATTTGAAGGTCCCAGGTAGCATTAGACATGTTCAACCAACCAGGAGGTATTTCCTAATTTGAAGGTCCCAGGTAGCATTAGACATGTTCAACCAACCAGGAGGTATTTCCTCATTTGAAGGTCCCAGGTAGCATTAGACATGTTCAACCAACCAGGAGGTATTTCCTCATTTTCTGTCCCAGGTAGCATTAGACATGTTCAACCAACCAGGAGGTATTTCCTCCTTTTCTGTCCCAGGTAGCATTAGACATGTTCAACCAACCAGGAGGTATTTCCTCATTTGAAGGTCCCAGGTAGCATTAGACATGTTCAACCAACCAGGAGGTATTTCCTCCTTTTCTGTCCCAGGTAGCATTAGACATGTTCAACCAACCAGGAGGTATTTCCTCCTTTTCTGTCCCAGGTAGCATTAGACATGTTCAACCAACCAGGAGGTATTTCCTCATTTGAAGGTCCCAGGTAGCATTAGACATGTTCAACCAACCAGGAGGTATTTCCTCCTTTTCTGTCCCAGGTAGCATTAGACATGTTCAACCAACCAGGAGGTATTTCCTCATTTGAAGGTCCCAGGTAGCATTAGACATGTTCAACCAACCAGGAGGTATTTCCTCATTTGAAGGTCCCAGGTAGCATTAGACATGTCAACCAACCAGGAGGTATTTCCTCATTTGAAGGTCCCAGGTAGCATTAGACATGTCAACCAACCAGGAGGTATTTCCTCCTTTTCTGTCCCAGGTAGCATTAGACATGTTCAACCAACCAGGAGGTATTTCCTCATTTGAAGGTCCCAGGTAGCATTAGACATGTTCAACCAACCAGGAGGTATTTCCTCATTTGAAGGTCCCAGGTAGCATTAGACATGTTCAACCAACCAGGAGGTATTTCCTCATTTGAAGGTCCCAGGTAGCATTAGACATGTTCAACCAACCAGGAGGTATTTCCTCATTTGAAGGTCCCAGGTAGCATTAGACATGTTCAACCAACCAGGAGGTATTTCCTCATTTGAAGGTCCCAGGTAGCATTAGACATGTTCAACCAACCCAGGAGGTATTTCCTCATTTGAAGGTCCCAGGTAGCATTAGACATGTTCAACCAACCAGGAGGTATTTCCTCATTTGAAGGTCCCAGGTAGCATTAGACATGTTCAACCAACCAGGAGGTATTTCCTCATTTGAAGGTCCCAGGTAGCATTAGACATGTTCAACCAACCAGGAGGTATTTCCTCATTTGAAGGTCCCAGGTAGCATTAGACATGTTCAACCAACCAGGAGGTATTTCCTCATTTGAAGGTCCCAGGTAGCATTAGACATGTTCAACCAACCAGGAGGTATTTCCTCATTTGAAGGTCCCAGGTAGCATTATACATGTTCAACCAACCAGGAGGTATTTCCTCATTTGAAGGTCCCAGGTAGCATTAGACATGTTCAACCAACCAGGAGGTATTTCCTCCTTTTCTGTCCCAGGTAGCATTAGACATGTTCAACCAACCAGGAGGTATTTCCTCATTTGAAGGTCCCAGGTAGCATTAGACATGTTCAACCAACCAGGAGGTATTTCCTCATTTGAAGGCGTGGTCAGCTGTTCTGATTCCTTTGGGTTTTCTGAGAGTTGATGTTGAGCCCAGTTGAT
>NW_028162043.1:0-15000 GCF_964263955.1 Coregonus lavaretus
GGTGGAGGCGGGAGGAGGAGGGAGAAGAGGAGGAGGAGGCGTACATTTAGATGTGATGTGATGAATATGTATGATAAGGAACCTTGATACTCCACCAGGCGTTGTAGGTTTAAACATGGCTTGTTGTTGTTGAACTTAGTGAGGTTGTGTTGTTGTTGAACTTAGTGATTGTTGTTGTTGTTGTTGTTGTGAGAACGTGTATTTACAGTAAGAGCTACTACTGAATGTGATATTGGATGGATGGATGGATGGATGGATGGATGGATGGATGGATGGATGGATGGATGGATGGATGGCTGGATGGGATGGATGGATGGATGGATGGATGGATGGATGGATGGATGGATGGATGGATGGATGGATGGATGGATGGATCGGTGGGTGGATGAATGGATGGATGGATGGATGGATGGATGGATGGATGGATGGATGGATAGCTTTTGGCCAGCTGGATGAATGGATGAATGGATGATTGGATGAATGGATGAATGGATGGATAGCTTTGGCCAGGCTGGATGAATGGATGAATGGATGATGGATGAATGGATGATTGGATGAATGGATGGATGGATGGATGGATGGATGGATGGATGGATGAATGGATGATGGATGAATGGATGATAGCTTTTGGCCAGCTGAATGAATGGATGAATGGATGATTGGATGAATGGATGATTGGATGAATGGATGGATGGATGGATGGGTTGATGATGAATGGATGAATGAATGGATGAATGGATGGATGGATGGATGGATGAATGGATGAATGAATGTATGATGGATGGATGGATGAATGGATGATGGATGAATGGATGAATGGATGGCTGCTGGCTGGCTGATGGATCCTAGCCTACATGATCCATTGCTGAGCTAATTTATCACTAAACCACCAAGGCACTCAGTAACAAACTCTATGTGAGGAAGCTAGACTCTAGCTTTAATAATAGATATTACCCATTTCCATTCCCTCCTTTGTGCGATGCATCACCTTCCCAACCACACAAAGAGCCTTTGTTGCAGCTAACACCCTCCTAGAGACATACACTATATATACAAAAGTATGTGGACACCCCTTAAAAGTAGTGGCTCCGGCTATTTCAGTCACACCCGTTTGCTGACAGGTGTATAAAATCAAACACACAGCCATTCAATCTCCATAGTTAAACATTGGCAGTAGAATGGCCTTACTGAAGAGCTCAGTGACGTTCAACGTCATAGGATGCCACCTTTCCAACTAGTCAGTTCGTCAAATTTCTGCCCTGCTAGAGCTGCCTCGATCAACTGTAAGTGCTGTTGTTGTGAAGTGGAAACGTCTAGGAGCAACAACGGCTCAGCCGCGAAGTGGTAGGCCACACAAGCTCACAGAACGGGACCGCTGAGTGCTGAAGCGCATAGTGCGTAAAAATCATCTGTCCTCGGTTGCAACACTCACTACCGAGTGAGTGATGAATCATGCTTTACCATCTGGCAGTCCGACGGACGAATCTGGGTTTGGCGGATGTCAGGAGAACACTACCTGCTCCAATGCATAGTGCCAACTGTAAACTTTGGTGGACGAGGAATAATGGTCTGTGGCTGTTTTTCATGGTTCGGGTTAGGCCCCTTAGTTCCAGTGAAGGGAAATCTTAATGCTTAGCATACAATGACATTCTAAACGATTCCAACTTATTGTGGCAATAGTTTGGGGAAGGCCCTTTCCTGTTTCAGCATGACAATGCCCCCGTGCACAAAGCAGGGTCCATACAGAAATGGTTTGTCGAGATCGGAGTGGAAGAACTTGACTAGCCTGCACAGAGCCCTGACCTCAACCCCATCGAACACCTTTGGGATGAATTGGAACGCCGTCTGCGAGCCAGGCCTAATCGCCAAACGTCAGTGCCCGACCTCAATAATGCTGTTGTGGCTGAATGGAATCAAGTCCCTGCAGCAATGTTCCAACATCTAGTGGAAAGCCTTCCCAGAAGAGTGGAGGCTGTTATAGCAGCAAAGGGGGGGACCAACTCCATATTAAATGATTTTGGAATGAGATGTTCGACGAGCAGGTGTCCACATACTTTTGCTAATTTAGTGTATAGCTCTTCTCTTCTCAATGTTGCCAGGCAGTTTAGAAATGCCTAATTGAGGCTTGATGTTTCTCCTCCTCATAAGTCAATACCAGAGGCTGTTTCTCTCTCCAGGAGACAGTAGATTCTCTATTGGGAGGACGAAAAGAAGAAGGGAGGGAGAAAGAAGGGAGGGAGAAAAACAGAGGACAGCTAACGGAGGGTTATCAAAAGAGAAGAAAAATACAATCTGCCATTCTTGACAACAAAAGTGGGAAAGGAAAATATGAACTCAAGAGGCTTGATGTTTTCCCGGTAAAGCTTTTTATGCTGAGGCTCTGAATCAAAGAAAGAGTAGGGTGATGTGTGTGTGTGAGAGAGAGCGAGAGAGAGAGAGAAAGAGAGAGAGAGAGAGAGAGAGAGAGAGAGAGCTGGTACAGAGAGATGCAGTATGTATGGGAAACATTGAGCTGTGACAGCTTCAATCCCTTTCTCCTTAATCTAAGACTACTTTTTCACACATGAGAAAGAAGAGAGAAAAACATCATCAAACGTTCTAAACAAAGTCTATTTCCTCTTCTGGCTTGAATACGGTGTGTGTGTGTGTGTGTGTGTGTGTGTGTGTGCGTGTTCTGGCTTGAATACGGTCACTACCAAGGAGGCTCCAGTACTAGTCAGAAGACCTTTTGTTTTTTGAATATGTTCTTCATTTGTCTGTGGAAACGACACAAAGCTGTGTGTGTTTGAGAAGACGTTCGTCTGATCTTCTCTGTGTCCCTATTGTAAACTCAACCAGGTCGAAACTGGACGTCTATCCATGTAGCTCAGCTGGTAGAGCACGGCGCTTGTAACACCAGGGTAGTGGGTTCGATTCCCCGGGACCACCCATTCGTAAAAATGTATGCACACATGACTGTAAATCGCTTTGGATAAAAGCGTCTGCTAAATGGCATATTGTATGTCCTGAGGACGTCAGGAAATGCCTTCAAAACCGGCCACTAGGGGCAACAGTGAGCCCTATTACCATCAAGTATTGTGGCCATGGCTGGTGGATGAGTGTTATCGTATGACTCTGGATCAGAGGGTGTTCGATGTGTGTTCGATCCCAGTAGTGAACACATTTTTTTTTTTTTTTTTTGGTGTCAGACGGGCTCATTTTTCTAACTTGATCACTATTAATCAGAATAATTTGAGAGGGTTCTTCTCGACCATTGATGGCCTGATAAATCCTACCACTGCAAACGTGAACTTTCCTCCACATTTTAAATGTGATGAGTTTGCGGCATATTTAAGAGATAAGATAACCGACGTTAGGCTGGGTATCAGTCAAGCAAGACCTGATGAGAAGTTTGATGATATTTTCCCTAGCCCTACCACTCAAAGGCACAATGGATTTATTTTCCCTGGTTGACACAGAAATGCTCAGGAAAGTGATTTCACAACTTAAGCCTTCTACCTGCCTTCTCAATCTTATCCCCACCACCTTCTTCAAACCAGTTTTTAATTGCATATCTGAAGAAGTGCAAGCTATTGTTAATCACTCCCTGTTCACAGGCACTTTCCCCACTGCACTGAAAACTGCTATGGTGAAACCCCTTCTGAAGAAAAGTAATCTAGCTTTTAGCAATCTTCGGCCAATCTTTTCATTCTTAAGCAACATTCTGGAGGTATTGGTAATCAAACAGCAAAATGATTTTTGAAGTGCCACCTGTATATGTCAATCTGTTTTTTTGTGCCCACCACAGAAGAGAGACAGCCTTAGTTTAAGTGGTAAATTATCTTAGAGCCAACACAGATGCCAAACAGCTCTCTGTCCTTGTATTCTTGGATTTACAGTGCATTTGGAAAGTATTCAGACCCCTTCACTTTTTCCACATTTTGTTACGTTACAGCCTTATTCTGAAATGTATTAAATAGTTTTTATCCCTCATCAATCTACACACAATACCCCATAATGACAAAACAAAAACAGGTTTTTAGAAATGTTAGCACATTTATACGAATATAATACACAACTGAAATACGACATTTACATAAGTATTCAGACCATTTACTCAATACTTTGTTGAAGCACCCTTTGGCAGAGATTACAGCCTCGAGTCTTCTTGGGTATAACACCACAAGATTGGCACACCTGTATTTGGGGAGTTTTAAAGACTCTGTACTGGCTGCCTGTGAGTTTTATAATTACATTTTAAGGTTCTTCTATTGTTTTTTAAAATCAATTCACGATTGTGCACCCCAATACATGTCAGACATGCTTTTAAAGTTATATACCCAGTAGGTCCCTCAGGTCCTCTGACACTGTCCTTTTAACCATCCCAAAGCCTAGGACCAAGAGGCATGGAGAGGCAGCCTTTAATTATTATGCCCCCAGCCTCTGGAATAGCCTGCCAGATAACCTGAGGGGGGCCGAAACTATGGACATATTTAAAATCGATTTTAAAACACACCTTTTTAGCTTTGCTTTTCCTCAGGGTGCTTTTTAGTCGTTCCGTTTTGTTATTCTTTTGTTTTTTATTTAATGTTTGTTGTGTAGTAAATATTTCAGATTTTATTTTTCATTGTTTTTTTTATAGAACATTTCCTGTGAAGCACATTGCTTTGCATTCCATGTCTGAAATGTGCTGTATAAATAAATCTTGATTTGATTATTTTTGGTGTTAACCCTATCCCAAACCTTAACCCTTACCTTAACCATCCAGAATGAGCCTAAACTTAAACTTAACCTTTAAAAAAAAAAAAAAAAAAATGAAATGGATACAGAGCAACAAAAAAACGTACAAATTTGACTTTTGGAACAACTTCGAAATTTGACGTTTGGAGAACGTGGATGAATGTCTAATTCTGCAGTGAGACTGTGATACCTTGTTGTGTAAACTCCATGTAGTCTGAAATACATATTCACAAACAATTCTACAAATCGTTTTGTGCAAGAGCCGGAAATGACTCACGTTTGAGGATTTTCAAGCTTCATTGGCAGTAATGTGTGTACTGACTGAAAATTAGTTTTTTTTTAAACATTTTAGTTAAAAGTTACATTGTGTATTACCATATAAATAATGACTTGTTCCATGTGTATTGCAGAAGCAGTAGAAAAGCACATCAAGGGTATTCATTCAATATTTCAAAAACAACAACGACAACACAAAATGTACAAAAATGTACAAATATCTATATACTACTGAGATACAGTTGAAGTCAGATGTGTAAACTTAGGTTGGAGTCATTAAAACTCGTTTTTCAACCACTCCAAACATGTCTTGTTAACAAACACAATTGAATACATGATTGTGGTGATTTTCCTAGAAAGATATGAGACTAAATGTATGAATTATATGTAGCCTCTATGAGTATTATAACAAAAGTTTATGTTCTGACAATGTAACCTCTACAAAATAATTTTTTTCCTAATCTATCATATAAAACCCCACTACAATTACTATAAGAAATATATTTATATATATACATACAGTTGAAGTCGGAAGTTTACATACACTTAGGTTGGAGTCATTAAAACTCGTTTTTCAACCACTCCAAAAATGCCTTGTTAACAAACTATAGTTTTGGCAAGTCGGTTAGGACATCTACTATGTGCATAACACAAGTACTTTTGCCAACCATTGTTTACAGACAGATTATTTCACTTATAATTCACTGTATCACAATTCCAGTGGGTCAGAAGTTTACATACACAAAGTTGACTGTGCCTTTAAACAGCTTGGAAAATTCCAGAAAATGATGTCATGGCTTTAGAAGCTTCTGATAAGCTAATTGACATCATTTCAGTCAATTGGAGGTGTACCTGTGGATGTATTTCAAGGCCTACCTTCAACTCCACAAGTCTGGTTCATCCTTGGGAGCAATTTCCAAACGCCTGAAGGTACCACGTTCATCTGTACAAACAATAGTACACAAGTATAAACACCATGGGACCACGCAGCCGTTATACCGCTCAAGAAGGAGACGCGTTCTGTCTCCTAGAGATGAATGTACTTTGGTGCGAAAAGTGCAAATCAATCCCAGAACAACAGCAAAGGACCTTGCGAAGATGCTGGAGGAAACAGGTACAAAAGTATCTATATCCACAGTAAAACAAGTCCTATATCGACATAACCTGAAAGGCCACTCAGCAAGGAAGAAGCCACTGCTCTAAAACCGCCATTAAAAAAGCCAGACTACGGTTTGCAACTGCACATGGGGACAAAGATCGTACTTTTTGGAGAAATGTCCTCTGGTCTGATGAAACAAAAATAGAACTGTTTGGCCATAATGACCATCGTTATGTTTGGAGGAAAAAGGGGGTTGCTTGCAAGTCAAATAACACCATCCCAACCATGAAGCACGGGGGTGGCAGCATCATGCTTTGGGGGTGCTTTGTTGCAGGAGGGACTGGTGCACTTCACAAAATAGATGGCATCATGAGGAAGGAAAATTATGTGGATATATTGAAGCAACATCTCAAGACATCAGTCAGGAAGTTAAAGCATGGTCGCAAATGGGTTTTCCAAATGGACAATGACCCCAAGCATACTTCCAAAGTTGTGGCAAAATGGCTTAAGGACAACAAAGTCAAGGTATTGGCGTGGCCATCACAAAGCCCTGACCTCAATCCTATCGAAATGTGTGGGCAGAACTGAAAAAGCGTGTGCGAGCAAGGAGGCCTACAAATCTGACTCAGTTACACCAGCTCTGTTAGGAGGAATGGGCCAAAATTGGGAAGCTTGTGGAAGGCTACCCGAAACATGTGACCCAAGTTAAACAATTTAAAGGCAATGCTACCAAATACTAATTGAGTGTATGTAAACTTCTGACCCACGGGGAATGTGATGAAAGAAATAAAAGCTGAAATAAATCATTCTCTCTGCTATTATTCTGACATTTCACATTCTTAAAATAAAGTGGTGATCCTAACTGACCTAAGACAGGGAATTTTTACTAGGATTAAATGTCAGGAATTGTGAAGTTTCCTGTTTAAATATATTTGGCTAAGGTGTATGTAAACTTCTGACTTCAACTGTAAGTACGAGGCCGGTTCTCTCTCTCTCCCCCCCCCCCCCTCTCTCTCTCTCTCTCTCTCTCTCTCTCTCTCTCTCTCTCTCTCTCTCTCTCTCTCTCTCTCTCTCTCTCTCTCTCTCTCTCTCTCTCTCTCTCTCTCTCTCTCCACCTCTCTCTCTCTCTTTCTCTCTCGCTCTCTCTCTCTCTGTCTTCCTCTCTCACTCTCTCTCTCTCTCTCTGTCTTCCTCTCTCTCTCTCTCATCACAGCGTGAGTCATCTGATTAGATACAGTGTGCTGTAAATTGAACATCGAGGTGCAGGTTGTCATGGTGTTGTAGGTGCAGGTAATATGTAGTTGCAGTGATTGCAGTGGATTGTGTGTCAAATTTCCATCCTTCTGACGCTCCGCTAACCAGAAATAACCGATTGCATTTATTATGCAAAATGTTCACACAGTGTCAATGACATTTTAAACCCACCTAGTTCTTCTGATCAAGGGCTTTGTGAATATCCAGGTGTGTTGGTTAGAGCTGGGCTCAAACAAAAGCCTGCACACCCTGTGGGTCCCAAGACCATGGTTGAAGAAGGCTGGTACATAATACATTTTGCAGTGTTAAATCAACACTACCACTAGCTCAGATAACATATGGTCCCACTCTACAGAGTATAAAAAGTACTGATTATAATGTTACATTTATTTTGTGTGTTAATGTAACACTCCACAGTGTACAAAATTAACATTGCATTACACTTGCCAATGAGAGATGGAGAAAGAGAGAGAGAGAGAGAGGGAGAGAGGGAGAGAGAGAGAGAAAGAGAGAAAGAGAGAAAGAGAAAGAGCAAGAGAGAGAGAGAGAGAGAGCAAGAGAGAGAGAGAGAGAGAGAGAGAGAGAGAGAGAGAGAGAGCGAGAGAGAGCAAGAGAGAGAGCAAGAGAGAGAGAGAGAGAGAGAGAGAGAGAGAGAGAGAGAGAGAGAGCAAGAGAGAAAGAGAGAGAGATAGAGAGAGCAAGAGAGCAAGAGAGAGACAGCGAGAGACAGAGAGAGCGAGAGAGAGCGAGAGAGAGCGAGAGAGAGCGAGAGAGAGCGAGAGAGAGCGAGAGAGAGAGAGAGAGAGAGAGAGAGCGAGAGAGAGAGCGAGAGAGAGAGAGAGAGAGAGAGAGAGAGAGAGAGAGAGAGAGAGGCGCCTGGGGAAAAACATTAATTTACTGTCCTTAATATTCTGTGGCAACGGGATTGAAGTCATTTCAACACAGACACATTGGATCTCAGAGCCTCATCGCTGGTGACTCAAGTCAAGCCTAAAGCTACAGTATGCTACGGTAGAAGGTACATAGAAATATCATTAATAGAGCAGGGAAAAACCCAAAGCAGTTTGACTTGAAAGTGAATGTCCGTTCTAGTCAGTCTATTCCTTCACTATAACAGCAGCTCCACTGAATCCTCCGATATGGTCCTTCGCTAATGGGCAATCTGGGTGCCATGCATCAACGGGGGAGGAGAATGAGAGAGGAGTGTGGTGTTTCTGATTGACGTGGTAGAGGTGCTGCCAGGTGCTGCCAACCATCCAGATGATCAGAGACTGTCGGAAGACGCCGGAAGACACTGATACAACGGAATGAGGAGCGAATAGAATGAATCTCAGAAAGAGAAAGAGAAGGGGGAAGAAAGAGAGAAAAAGAGAGAGACAAATGAGCTCAGTGGTTCAAAACGGTTATTACACACTCAGACGCCTCCTCTCTTTCCGCTCTTTCTCTCTCTCTCTCTTTCAATTCAATTTAAAGGCTTTATTGGCATGGGAAACGAATGATTCTTTCTCTCTCTCTCCACTCTCTCTCCCATCATCTTCTCTCTCTCTCGCTCTCCCTCTCTCACCCCCTTCTCTTCTCTCCTCTCTCTCTCTCTCAATTCAATTTAAGGGCTTTATTGGCATGGGAAACATTGCCAAAGCAAGTGAAGTAGATAATAAACAAAAGTTAAATAAATATTAAAAAGTAACAGTAAACATTACACTCAGAAAAGTTCCAAAAGAATAAAGACATTTAAAATGTAATATCATGTCTAGATATACAGTGTTATAATGATACAAATAGTTAAAGTACAAAAGGGAAATTAAATAAACATAAATGTAGGTTGTATTTACAATGGTGTTTGTTCTTCAATGATTGCCCTTTTCTTGTGGCAACAGGTCACACATCTTGCTGCTGTTTTTTTTTTCGAATTCTTTGTGGGTCTGTGTAATCTGAGGGAAATATGTGTCTATAATATGGTCTTACATTTGGCAGGAGGTTAGGAAGTGCAGCTCAGTTTCCACCTCATTTTGTGGGCAGTGTGCACATAGCCTGTCTTCTCTTGAGAGCCAGGTCTGCCTACGGCTGCCTTTCTCAATAGCAAGGCTACGCTCACTGAGTCTGTACATAGTCAAAGTTTTCCTTAAGTTTGGGTCAGTCACAGTGGTCAGGTATTCTGCCACTATGTACTCTCTGTTCAGGGCCAAATAGCATTCCAGTTTGCTCTGTTTTTTTGTTAATTCTTTCCAATGTGTCAAGTAATTATCTCTTTGTTTTCTCATGAATTGCTCTCTCTCTCTCTCTCTCTCTCTCTCTCTCTCTCTCTCTCTCTCTCTCTCTCTCTCTCTCTCTCGATCGCTTTCTCTCTCCCTCGCTCTCTCCTATTGTGTGTCCTGTGGTCATCCCCAACAATGGTTCCCATAGTTCCTGACTTCTAGACTGTTTGATCTTGTTGACTACTTGTTCTACTTCCCACACAGAGGTGTTAATGGAAGCATTCACCTAAGGGACTGTAACATACTCTCTTTTACGGAATCACGGCTGGATATATTGTCCCCGTCCATTAAGCCAGCGGGGTTCTCCGTTCATCGAGCAGACAAGAAGAAAGAAGTCTCCGGGAAAAAGAAAGGCGGAGGGGTTTGATGTTTAACAACTCATGGTGTGATTGTGGTAACGTACAGGAACTGAAATCCTTTTGTTCTCCCGATCTGGAATACCTCACCATCAAATGCGGACTGCATTACCTCTCGAGATAATTTTATTTGGTTATTGTCACTGCCGTGTATATTCCCCCCCAAGCCGACACCACGACACCGCGACAGTGGACACTGGACTTTGTGCAAACTGGAAACCGCATATCCTGAGGCCACATTCATTGTACAGTAGCTGGTGACTCTAATAATAATATCTCCCAAATTCTATCAACACATTTCCTGTGCTACACACGGAGAGAACACGCTGACCATTGTTGTTCCCTTCTAGGATGGCCCTCCCCTTCCCTTTCTTCCGCATAACAGACCACGCCTGCATCCTGCTCCTCCTCACCTTTAGGCAGAAACTTAAGCAGGAAGCACCCTGGACTGTTCAACGTTGGTCTGACCAATCGGAATCTATGCTTCAAGACTGTTTTGATCACGTGGACTGGGAAATGTTCCAGGTCGCCTCTGAGAATAATATCAATGTATACACTGATTAGGTGACTGGGTTCATCAGGAAGTGTATAGAGGATGTTGTTCCCACTGTAACGATTAGAACTTATCCAAACCAAAAACTGTGGATAGATGCCAACATTCACGCAAAACTAAAAACGCGACCATCGCATTTAACCACGGCAAGGTGACTGGGAAAATGGACGTAGACAAACAGACCAGCTGTGACCTCTGTAAGGCAATCAAAGAAGCAAACACGACAGTACAGGAACAAAGTGGAGTCGCAATTCAACGGCTCAGACACCAGACGCATGTGGCAGGAACTCCAGACAATCACTGGTTATAGAGGGAAAGCCAGCCACGTCGCCGGACACCGCCAGCCACGTCGCCGGACACCGCCAGCCACGTCGCCGGACACCGCCAGCCACGTCGCCGGACACCGCCAGCCACGTCGCCGGACACCGCCAGCCACGTCGCCGGACACCGCCAGCCACGCTCCCGGACGAGCTACACACCTTCTTCGCCCGCTTCGAAGAAAACAACACAGAGTCACCGACGTGGGCCCCCCGCCACTCACAAGGACTGTGTGCTCCTGATTTCCGTGGCCGATGTGAGTTGTTGATGTTGATGTGATACATTCAAGTAAACAAACAGTGGTGATAATAGGTCTAATAGGTCTGAACCTCATTACGCTCGAGGCCCTGGGTTTGAACCCCGCCCTGTGCAACTGGGTCCTGGACTTCCTGACAGGCCGCGAAGGTAGGAAACAACATCTCCACTTCGCTGATCCTCAACACCGGGGCCCCACAAGGGTGCGTGCTCAGCCCCCTTCCCGTACTCCCTGTTCACCCATGACTGCGTGGCCAAGCACGCCTCCAACTCAATCATCAAGTTTGCAGACGACACAACAGTAGTAGGCTTGATTACCAACAATGACGAGACAGCCTACAGGGAGGAGGTGAGAGCCCTGGCTGAGTGGTGCCAGGAAAATAACCTCTCCCTCAACGTCAACAAAACGAAGGAGCTGATTGTGGACTACAGGAGACACCAGAGAAAGCAGTGGAGAGGGTCAAAAGCTTCAAGTTCCTTTGCGTTTCTGAACCCCGCCCTGTGCAACTGGGTCCTGGACTTCCTGACATGCCATGACGTTAGGAAACAACATCTCCATTTCGCTGATCCTCAACACCGGGGCCCCACAAGGGTGTGTGCTCAGCCCCCTCCCGTACTCCCTGTTCACCCATGACTGCGTGGCCAAGCACGCCTCCAACTCAATCATCAAGTTTGCAGACGACACAACAGTAGTAGGCTTGATTACCAACAATGACGAGACAGCCTACAGGGAGGAGGTGAGAGCCCTGGCTGAGTGGTGCCAGGAAAATAACCTCTCCCTCAGCGTCAACAAAACGAAGGAGCTGATTGTGGACTACAGGAGACACCAGAGAGTGCAGTGGAGAGGGTCAAAAGCTTCAAGTTCCTTTGCAATTCTGAACCCCGCCCTGTGCAACTGGGTCCTGGACTTCCTGATGGGTCCACTTCACACCGACAGGCGCAACAGCAGCTCTTCAACCTCAGGATCCTGGTACGGCCAACTGCATGGCCCGCGAACGCAGGGCTCTCCAGAGGGTGGTGCGGTCAGCCCAGGACATCTACAGCACCCAGTGTCACAGGAAGGCCAAGAAGATCATCAAGGACCTCAGCCACCCAAGTCATGGCCTGTTCACCCTGCTACAATCTAGAAGGTGGAGACAGTACAGGTGTATCAAAGCTGGGTCTGAGAGACTGAAAAACTACTTCTATCTCCATCAGACTGTTAAATAGCCATCACTAGCCGGCTACCACCCGGCTATTCAACCCTGCGCTATGTACTGTATATAGGCTGCTGCCCTATATACATAGACATTTGTAGTTCTTTATGATAGCCATATTAGCAGCTAATTAGCATTTCATATCGCCAGCCCGTCAGGCTGTTGAACAGCCGGTCACCACCCTGCACATTAGACACTTTCGCTAGCCGGCTATCACCTGGTACCCTACACTGCATCTTAGAGACTGCATGGGGTCATTGAACACTGATCGATTTAATAATGTTTACATAATGTTTTACCCACATTATATGTACATACTGTATTTTAGTCATGGCTCATCCTATATCACTACTGATCTACATAACTTTTTCCTCCATATACCGTCCATACTCTCTATACCAGGGCTCTCCAACCCTGTTCCCGGAGAGCTACCCTCCTGTAGGTTTTACCTCCAACCCTGTTCCCGGAGAGCTACCCTCCTGTAGGTTTTACCTCCAACCCTGTTCCCGGAGAGCTACCCTCCTGTAGGTTTTACCTCCAACCCTGTTCCCGGAGAGCTACCCTCCTGTAGGTTTTACCTCCAACCCTGTTCCCGGAGAGCTACCCTCCTGTAGGTTTTACCTCCAACCCTGTTCCTGGAGAGCTACCCTCCTGTAGGTTTTACCTCCAACCCTGTTCCCGGAGAGCTACCCTCCTGTAGGTTTTACCTCCAACCCTGTTCCTGGAGAGCTACCCTCCTGTAGGTTTTACCTCCAACCCTGTTCCTGGAGAGCTACCTTCCTGTAGGTTTTACCTCCAACCCTGTTCCTGGAGAGCTACCCTCCTGTAGGTTTTACCTCCAACCCTGTTCCTGGAGAGATACCCTCCTGTAGGTTTTATCTCCAACCCTGTTCCTGGAGAGCTACCCTCCTGTAGGTTTTACCTCCAACCCTGTTCCTGGAGAGCTACCCTCCTGTAGATTTTACCTCCAACCCTGTTCCCGGAGAGCTACCCTCCTGTAGGTTTTACCTCCAACCCTGTTCCCGGAGAGCTACCCTCCTGTAGGTTTTACCTCCAACCCTGTTCCTGGAGAGCTACCCTCCTGTAGGTTTTACCTCCAACCCTGTTCCTGGAGAGCTACCTTCCTGTAGGTTTTACCTCCAACCCTGTTCCTGGAGAGCTACCCTCCTGTAGGTTTTACCTCCAACCCTGTTCCTGGAGAGATACCCTCCTGTAGGTTTTATCTCCAACCCTGTTCCTGGAGAGCTACCCTCCTGTAGGTTTTACCTCCAACCCTGTTCCTGGAGAGCTACCCTCCTGTAGATTTTACCTCCAACCCTGTTCCCGGAGAGCTACCCTCCTGTAGGTTTTACCTCCAACCCTGTTCCCGGAGAGCTACCTTCCTGTAGGTTTTACCTCCAACCCTGTTCCTGGAGAGCTACCCTCCTGTAGGTTTTACCTCCAACCCTGTTCCTGGAGAGCTACCGTCCTGTAGGTTTTACCTCCAACCCTGTTCCTGGAGAGCTACCCTCCTGTAGGTTTTACCTCCAACCCTGTTCCTGGAGAGCTACCCTCCTGTAGGTTTTCCCTCCAACCCTGTTCCTAAGGTTTTACCTCCAACCCTGTTCCTGGAGAGCTACCCTCCTATAGGTTTTCGCTCCAACCCCAGTTGTAACTAACCTGATACAGCTTATTAAACAGCTAATTAATAGAGTCAGGTGCGCTAGATTGGGGTTGGAGCGAAAACCTACAGGAGGGTTGGTTTAGATCTACAGGAACATGGTTGGAGAGCCCATTCACATACATAAACAGTTGAAGTCGGAAGTTTACATACACCTTAGCCAAATACATTTAAACTCAGTTTTTCACAATTCCTGACATTTAATCCTAGTAAGAATTCCCTGTTTTAGGTCAGTTAGGATCACCACTTTATTTTAAGAATGTGAAATGTCAGAATAATAGTAGAGAGAATGATTTATTTCAGCTTTTATTTCTTTCATCACATTCCCAGTGGGTCAGAAGTTTACATACACTCAATTCGTATTTGGTAGCATTGCCTTTAAATTGTTTAACTTGGGTCAAACGTTTCGGGTAGCCTTCCACAAGCTTCCCACAAAAATGTGGGTGAATTTTGGCCCATTCCTCCTGACAGAGCTGGTGTAACTGAGTCAGGTTTGTAGGCCTCCTTGCTCGCACACGCTTTTACAGTTCTGACCACACATTTTCTATAGGATTGAGGTCAGGGCTTAGTGATGGCCACTCCAATACCTTGACTTTGTTGTCCTTAAGCCATTTTGCCACAACTTTGGAAGTATGCTTGGGGTCATTGTCCATTTGGAAGACCCATTTGCGACCATGCTTTAACTTCCTGACTGATGTCTTGAGATGTTGCTTCAATATATCCACATAATTTTCCTTCCTCATGTTGCCATCTATTTTGTGAAGTGCACCAGTCCCTGCTGCAGCAAAGCACCCCCACAGCATGATGCTGCCACCCCCGTACTTCATGGTTGGGATGGTGTTCTTCGGCTTGCAAGCAACCCCCTTTTTCCTCCAAACATAACGATGGTCATTATGGCTAAACGGTTCTATTTTTGTTTCATCAGACCAGAGGACATTTATCCAAAAAGTAAGATATTTTTCCCCATGTGCAGTTGCAAACCGTAGTCTGGCTTTTTTATGGCGGTTTTAGAGCAGTGGCTTCTTCCTTGCTGAGCGGCCTTTCAGGTTAGGTCGATAT